>NC_045751.1:362500-662500 GCF_008692095.1 Etheostoma spectabile
GACACAAAGCCCATTTTCACCCTCTCTGTGCATTTTAACAGCACAATGAGGCGTGTGCAGTAGCAGCTGCAGCGGCGCCCATGCATCTGCTCCCCCTCTGTACCTGTGGGGTGCCAGGTAGGTTATTGGCTTATGATAATCACAGCTGTAGCCGAGTTGCTGGGAGACGGGAGGCTGAAGTAGGAGGATGGTTGTAATCTTTTTATAAGCTACCTGTTTGATCGAGATGTATACAGTATGTGTGTCGTCGTGGCCACACAGCCACAGCAAACCACCCTTTTTCTCTCTCTATTGTCTACCTTGGCTGACCGGGAGCGTGCATTGCTGGCGGCTGGCCGGCCAGTCCATCACTTCATCATAGGTAGGGGGCGTGTTCGGGGAAGGGAAGGTATGGAAAGGGATGATGTCACCGTGTCTGCCAGGCTTTGTATCGCTCAGCCAGCCTTGCCGTGCTCAGCATCCACCCATAGTGTGTTGTTGGGGTCTCATGCAAGCACACTACGACCTATACACAGTAGGCTCCTTTTCATCGACAGATCAGGGAAATTTGTGAATCCACATATGACACAATGTGGCAGTCGTCACACAGACACCCCCCTTCTCTCTCCATCGAGACACTTTGTCACATGCTGTTGCCCTGTCTGTCCACTCATAAACCGTTCAGTCCACATGACGATCTCAGTAACACTTGCAGATGTGCATAAGCAGGAAACACAAACACACACAAACACACACACAAACACACACAAACACACAGCCTATTTACATGTGTGAAGCCATGCGTCCTATTGTCTGTTGTTCCACTGTTACAACTGTGTAATCCGTTATAACTCCATGTTGGGCTCTCAAACAAAAAGACATTTGCTCTCAAAGGGTTTCCCGAAGACAAGATTAGCAGGCTGCATTTTGTTTCGTAAGATTTAAAACGGTGTAATAAAAGCACAGTCTCAAATGTTACACTGTGGTTTTTTTGCATTTGGGTGCGATGAGTAAACCTAACCCAGAGAGAGATGAGACGATTAGCTCCTCAAAAGAGATCATGCTTGCGTTAGGTCGGGCGCTTTTTTCTTAAGAGCACCCAGACTCTTATCTCTTCATTAGACAAGTAAAACAGAATTTCATGGCCTGCAATTTGCACACATGTAATTGCCTAGTAGTGCTAATGACTGCAGGGTTATTATTAGTCGAGCAGCTAATTAAAGCTTTTGTGAATCCGAATGTTTCTTAAGTGATTTCGATTGACTGTATCTCTACTAGCAACACCACTGGAGTGATTGATTTAGCATCCCAGCTTTGTATACCTACACACCAACTTGGTCATAAGTCCCAAGCAAGCGCCACCATTAATGCAGCTGTTAAATGTTACTGCATAATCAATCATTGCAGACACACGCCTTTAACTTCCTAATGAGCAGGAGAGCCTTGAGGCTGGACTTGCAGCACTGCACCTATAGCCCAGACGCTCGGCTCAAGTGCTGACTCGGACAAAGGCTCCAGTGCAGGTGTGCCATTTGTCAGCCTCTGTCTTTTTGTGCGGACAGAGGCCACGAGCTGCTGCCTGTACTGTACGCTCAGGCCCTGAATCACACAGCCGAGCTGGGAAGCATAGACCTCAGACAGATTCTACGTCAAAATAATCAGATAATGGAAGAGTCAGACACATTCAGGGGGCTTTTTACACCCAGAAAAAAGAAGGGTTGCTCAAGGGTTTTTTGATCAGCAAAGTTGTGTTTCTACTACCTCTCATGTGATGTTAATGACTCAAAGTGGGCTGTAATAGTTCAAATAACAATGAAGAATTGGGAAAGCCTCATAAAGAATCCATTGCGATACTAAAACACTCTGTTAAAGCCGCTGATTAACAACATTTGATGCATTCTTGCCAGGAATTCTCAGAGACATTTTCATCGAAAGACATTTTTCCACTCTCTATGCGATACTGCTGGGTAAACAAATATTCCTTAACACAGCAAGTGATGGCTTTTATGTTTTCACAACAACATCAAAAAATCTTGAGCTAATCCAACGAACCAAGACCTCCGTTTCATTAAGCTCATGCAGACCTGGAGAAATTGAAGCACTTAATATTGGTTACAAAAAAATGGGGACATAGTGGGATGTAATGTCCACTAAAACGGCACTCGGGAGCACTAGTTTGTGCTCAGATAATCTCTATGATACATTTAACATGCACAGTGGTAGCTACTGTGGCTGATGAAGAAAAAAGGGCCACCTAAAGGAACTCATACGGTGTTTGGTGTTTTAAGTCCCCAATGTCGCCTTCTGGAAGTTGATGCTGGGGGGTTATAACCCCATTGAGCAACTCAAACTTGTCAACATCCTCCAATGAGATGACCTTGTGGATTATTATTTATAGAACTATTCATATCTCTGTGAACCTGAAAGTGTTCTGCCATGGTTTCAAGGCTATCGTACCATTACGTGGTGCTATGCTCCCGGGTGTAGATCTGGAGTGACACAGAAGTCTGTTTTTAATTTTGATCCCAGCGAGCGAGGTATGGCTCTGGAGAGAGCATCCTACCCTTAATGTGCAATTTTGGGTCATGTTTTTTTTTTTTTTTTAATTGAATCTGAATGAAGTCTGTTTACCGAAAAGCATCTCTAATCGACATCAGCCACTGAAAGCAATCACTGAACCAGTTGTAAAGTTCAATCGGAGAATGGAGCACGTCCACGCCTGTTGTTCTCCATTGGGTTCCATTCAATCAACAAATTCTTGGCATTTCTGTTGCGGCGGGATTTTGTCAATAAGTGACATGTTGATGGCCTTTCTCAGTTGATAAGTTTGTTTAAGATCATTCCACTGGACACGAGTGCCCTGTAATGCTTTTTGAAGCGGCGCCTGGGAAACAAAAGAAGCAGCTTACGTGCCAGCATTCAGACGACTGAGTAAAAAACCTGATGAGGTACTGAAGAATTTAGTCAGATAATTCAGTATCAATCTGAAGGTCAGGCATACATCCGGTAAAAAAACGAAGTGTACACATTTCCTTTGAGCACCCTCAACGGCTACACGTTCCTCTACAGTGAAGCCCCAGGATTTAAAGGCCCCGTAATCTGATTGTGTTTGACAAGCCTGGGGCATCCAAGTTATAAAATGACGGAGGGGAAAAACACACACACATCCCCTTAAAAATGTTTCTTTATGCAGAGTCCCCCGAGCAAGAGAGGAACACTTTATCACATCTGACTGAATCTATTGGACTTGTTTTTCCTGTAACTGCACGGCCACATTCTGCAGCGAGCACCAATTTGGGGTGATAGGGAGGGGGTGGGGCGGGTTGCAGAAAAAGTTGTTTTGGGCAAGAAGTAGGGGGACAAAGAGGGGGAGTCTTGCGGGCAGGTGGGTGAAGCCTGATAGAGTGATTAGACTTCTTTTGGTTTGTTTTAAAGGTGGTGGGGAGGGGGGGATCATAGTATTGTAGTGTGGGAGGAGGGTCTGCTGGATAAAAAGAAAAGCAAGCCAGGAGAGAGCTGAGAGGGACGAGGACCGAGGAGGAGGAGGAGGAGTGGTCGGGAGGCCAGCGGCAGAGAGAAAGGGACTATTACTCAGGCCTGACTGCCTCTTCAGTGGGGACAGTGAAGCTGCTCATTCAGACAGAATATGGTCCAGGTCGGTTCAAAGGCTACATTTGCGCTGGAATTTGGAGTGGTTGAAGCCACATGTGAGGTGCCAGCTGAGCCCTTCCCCTGCCCCCGTCCCCTCCCAGGTTAATTGGCATTAATCGGTGTTGCTGTTAACTTTCTTCTTCACTTTCTTTCCCAACATGATTCTCTTTCTTGCTTACCAAAGTTCATTCTTTTCTCTCTTTCTGTCCCCTCCTGGACTTCTTTTTTTCCCTCCAATCTCTTTTTTCTCTCTCTCTCCCCCCCCCCCTCCATTACTTCTCCTTCTCTTTCCATCTACCCCTTTCTCTCTCTTGCTCTCTAATAAGTTCCAGATGTGGTTCTTGCATTCCTCTGGTCGGTGGAGAGAGAAAGAGAAGAGGGGAGGGGGTGGTATGAGTGGGGGGGAGGGGACAGGAGGAGAAGCACATTAATTAAAACAGGGAGCGCATGATGAGGAAGAGGAGCACATGTACTGTAACACACACACACACACACACATATACAAGCACACAAACACACAAACGTGCACTGGAAAACATGTGCACACACAAGTAGAGGGAGGGAGAATAGATGCATTTGTGTGCGAGTGTGTGTCTAAGGGGATGGGGGAGGGGGGAGGTCGGTCCTGTAACCTCAAAAGTTTTGGGACATTCTCCTCCTCCTCCTTCGTCTCCCCCCCCCTCTCCCCTCGCCCCCTCCCTCCGCAGGAATGTGGCTGACGCTGATGATGTCACTTCATTTCTCCGCTCTCCCAGTTTGTGCTCCTCTACAGGGACAGGGCCAATAGACAGAGAGATTTGACTCGCTCCATCCATCTTCCCCTTACAATAACAACATTAGGGTCAGCCGTCCAACTAAATCGGTTACCACAGTACGGCAACGCTCGCCGTCCCCTCGTCGTCATGTAATATAACGGCCTGCAGGCTAAATGTTTGCCGACTATGAGTAATGAGTGAGCCATCTCTTAGTAGTAGTAATCATTAATGGCTTTTAAGGCCGGCCATTAAAACCATTTTGTGCAGATGCATTATTTTGTCCAAGACTGCCACTGTCAACCTAATATACCCTCAGGGCTTGTCTTAACTCAGTATGCCCATGCTTTTAGTTCCAGATTAGGCTTCACCTAGTTTACATCTTGTCATGTGTAGTTGATGAAAGATACTTCTACATGGCCGAAAATATGTAGACCATAGACATTAATATTCTGCTGTAACAGGCTTTCAGGTTTCAGGCTCTCCGCAATATTTTGGAACCTAGCTGCAGGTATTTGCACACACTCAACAATCAGAGTGTTAGTGAGGTCCAACATTGATGTTGGGTGATAGGATGGCTCACAGTTGTATGGCAGGTATCGTTCAAAAAAATTACAATACAATTACCAATGCCAGTACCCTTAAAGTGATACGGATACCAATACTTCATTTGATACCTTTTTTTATTTGCTTCATTCGATATCCATTGTGTTAATGGCAGCATCTTGGCACACTGAACTGCCAACACACCACATTAAATTTAACGCTTGCAGTGATTGGCTGCAATAAAAGCCATACAAATAGTCATTTTCTTTCTAGATCTGGGTACACAAAGGATCGAATGCAGGTATGGTTGGAAAATTTCAATACTACTTACTACTTGTACTGGGTTATTTCAGTCAATTCCTTAAAAGTGTCTGATACCCGGCCCTATGCAGTTAGTTAGTGTTTTAGTTCCTTCCTTAGCTGTATAATGGGGTGCAGGCCACTCAATTTCATTTTGTAATTGTTGGGTTTCTGTAAATAACATCACAGAGTACGATCTAGACCTGCTCTTTTTATGAAAAGCGCAATGAGATAACTGTTGTTGTGATTTGGCGCTATATAAATAGAATTGAAAATGTCCTAGCCCAAACTGTGAACAAAAGCACCAGACCAAGTCCACGCTACAAGCTGTATTTGTTGAATCCAAAGGCTTTAAAATTTAATAGTCCACAATACTCAACCAAGATTTATTAACACCCCCGCTCACTTTGTTGTCTAGTCTTTAAGTGTGTGTGCTATCAACAAAGAAGTCTCCTCTTCAAAGTGACAGTATGAACTGATGAGAGTATTGGCGAGGGGCTCCGTATGAATATTACTTTGCTCTAGGAGGTCAAGGCCCCGGGCTTTTATTGGATGGTTTGCGACAGATGACATTGCACGAAGCTACAGTACATACCAATAAAATGAGATTACGCTGGATTGAATTAAAGCAGACCTTGGAGGAGGTGATTTATCGATGGGACGCTGCTTGTAAAATAGTCCTGCTGGATTCCATTACCATGCCGTACTGTAACGGGAAAGTGGATCGGCGCACCATCTGAAAGCTGTCACAGCTGATGGTGCAGATGTTAACGTGCTGGATCACGTGGCATTTAGAGACAGAGTGGATTTAGGAATGGGTCGCTGCCACAAATCAATAGGGAACTACTGCCTTTTGCCACTATTGATTTATTATGATATTGATTGTGCCAGTTGAATTCTGTGGCGACCCCTGCGCTACAAGCTACCCAGCACACTACTGCAGAGAGAAGCAGCTTGAAATGTATGTATCCCCTTGTCCAGCTTATCCAGAGGACGGCTATTGTTAGTTCTGGTCACCCTTGGTTACAGCGGAGTATTCTTTGTCAGCTGCGCAGCGTGTTGGCCGCACAAAGGCTCGTGGATTACCAGCGACGGGCCGGCTTCCCAGCGCTTGAGCATATTCATGTTGCCCGTAATGTGTCAGATGCCTCGTCCGTGAATTATCATATTACCCACCACTACTGATCCTGGGGTTGCCATGGCCACTGTGTCTGTCATTGTGTCAGTGGTCCTCACTGGCTGTAGCTATGGTAACAATGTCTGTAACAGAAGTTTGGTACAAATAAAGCTCTTGAGATGTGAAATGCGTGTTTGAGGGGAGCCTCAGAGAATGGAAGGGTGGCACACACGCGCACACAGACACACACACACACACACACACACACACACACACACACACACACACACACGCACAAACATTTATAGAAAATGAGTGTTGTGCACACCTTGACAGGACATGCGCTCACGTTAGTATCAAAATGGACAGACAAAGCGCAGACACAATTTTCCTCCCGCCATTTTCAAATAAACATGTTTCCACAGCAACCATTTTGGTAGTAATGGAGAGAAGGAATGAGAGGGAGGAGTGATGGAGGGAAAGAGAAGCAGATATGCTTAAAGGTGGAAAGGTAGCCCAAGAAGGGAATAAGGTGGTCGGCGGAGGGACAAAGGGGGTTTCTGAGTAGATGCCTGGCAGACAAAAGGAAGTGAATAGGTAATGAGAAGGGGGCAAGGCCACAAAAGAGATGAATAAAGAGAGAGGTTGCTGACTGCTAGTAAGGGGGAGGACGGCAAGGTAAGGTGACAGAGGAAGGGAGCGAGCAGGCAGACAATGCGGCAAACAAAGGAACGAGTCGATGTCTTTCTCTTTCTGGATCTTCCTCCCCTCGGCCCTGATCTTCCCTCTGCTCCGTCCCCACCTCCAGGAGTCACCTTTGTGTTTGAGTGACACGGTGTCAGTGGGCTCAGTGGGTCGCCTCCTTTCACCCCCCGCTCCAATCCATCTACAGTATGTCTCTGGTTACTTCCTATAGCGCCTTCACCATGGTTATGGGTTATTTTGGCTGTCCTGCCATGGCGGCCATGTTGTTGAGAAAAGGCACGCACAGGTGGTAGAA
This sequence comes from Etheostoma spectabile, assembly GCF_008692095.1. Classification (NCBI taxonomy): domain Eukaryota; kingdom Metazoa; phylum Chordata; class Actinopteri; order Perciformes; family Percidae; genus Etheostoma; species Etheostoma spectabile. The sequence continues at coordinate 369,846 of NC_045751.1, forward strand.
GTCCCACAGCCACATAAACACAGGCAGGAACTGCATACACTCGTACATGTATAGATTTTAGAGTTGAAATGATTGGTTGATTTATTGATTAGTTGGCTGACAAAACATTCATTGACAACAAAATCTAGCTTTCTGAACTAAATCCGAAAAAAAAAAAAACACTGAACACTAATGGAAGCACACATCCGTCAGTGCACAGACTGACTGACGGACTGAAACCCAGATGTATGTACAGTAATATTCAGAGAACAGCAAGGACTGCATGACTCCTATGGCTGCAACTTTGTCCTGAAACAATGATGTCATCCTCCTCCGTTACACTTCACAGCTCTGTGTCTGTGGACCTCGCCGTCTCTTTGTTCCCCTATTCCTGCATCTCATTGTCAGGCAGCCCCTCCATAAAACTAACACATCGGCCACCCGCAGCGGCGATATGGAATTAGACAGATAACAAAATCAATTTAGGACGGATTGACTAACAGTGAAGGGGGGGGTTAAAGAGATGAAATAATGAGAGGCCAGTGCGGCCGCCTGACTATAAATTGGATAGGTGGAGGGAGGATGAGGTCATTGAAAAATGTTTTCCTTTTTTTTCAAAAAATGGGTGTACCAAACACTGGGGAGGATTTCATCATACACACAGATGCACATACGCCTGTACGCTCGCAGACACGCTCGTACAGAAAACTTTTTTTTTTGGGCAGTTACTTTACACGTCAGCTGTTGCTATGGTGATGCAAGTCTGTGATCCAGCCGAAGCGTGGGATTGGCTGGAGAGGAGCGAGGGAAAGGAAGGCAGGGGGACTTTGTTAGAGGGGTGCAGAGGGGTACAGGGAGGGCCAGACACAAAGATAATTAGATCGAAGCATAACAATCCATACAAATGCCTTTTTACTTAATAGCATCTGATTTAATGAGACTGAATACCATCAGTGAACCTTTCCCAGAACCCTCTACGGCATGGCATCACTCGTCTCCTGTCCCATAGACAGACAGAGGCGAGGCAAGCCTGCATCTAAATGCTGTGAAGCAAGATTTGACATTCACCACCTAACAGCAGGGTGTGTGGCAAATTAAGAAATGCAGGGCATATGAGCAGCACCCATACTTAAAATAGCTCCACACATCTTTCCATGCATATACCCTTTCAGTACTTTTCAGCAACAAATTGACGGTTCATTACCTTGCTATTAAAACCCCATTGCATGGTGCGAGATGTGCTCTTGGGCTAAATTGCTGTGGTGGTTCACACTATGGCGGCGTGTGGCCATGCTTTTGGTGAGTCACCCGGCCAAGCTGTGCGTGCTCGCCTTTGGCTTTGTGTCTGCTTTGACAAGCCGAGGCTGGTGTCACAGTGTCTGCAGGGCTGTTGTCCTAGGCTCCAGTTTAACCCTAATCCCTTCACAAACTTTGACTAGGGCTGTACTTAATCCTAGACTAAACTGAGACCATTTCCCAATGGAGATGGAGATGCTCCGCTGACTTGACGGTTTAGGCCAGAGTTGTGGTTTAATCCATGTTCTGGAAACCGCCTTGTACGTGTGGATTATATGTTTGGGGCTGTGGTTTTGTTTGTGTTGACAGGAAATTGTTAGCCCATGTGGTGAAGGTTAGGTCATCTGTAGCGCCTGTTTTTGTTTGTGTGTGCGCGTCCCAGTGCATGTGGCCATGGTCGCAGCTCTTTGTGATCGTGGCGTTTGTGTGGACAGAGTGCTCGGAGTCTCCCGGTGGTATCTTGGGGATCAGTGACTCAAGGAAATCAGGACACACTCTAAATTTGTCACTGCAGCATAACCCACATAATGAAAGAACACAAGCTCCCTCGCATAAGCTTTCTTGTCCTGCCTTTGCTCTAACTGCTCGCTGCGTGTAGATTTCCTTCGTTAAACACACAGACACACGCGCACACAAGCACATACTCGTCATGTTGACAAGTGTTAACTGGGTAATATGGAAATCAGAAGGCGATGAGCACATGTTGAAATGAGTCAGTGTTTTCAGACCTCAGCCTTTTTGCATGGGTGCTTTCGCTGCAGATTGTGTAGAGTACTAAATACTCAGAAGTATTCAGTTTGGATTATGTTTGTGGTTTACTGAGGCAGTTGAGGGAATACCTCCAGCTAACATATCTGAGGTGGTGGAGGAAAGGATTTGCTTGCCCCCGGGCTACTGTCAAGGTTGTGTGTTAGTTTAAACCCAGCTAAATTCTCTTTACACCCATGTATATCTGGGAAAAGGCTTGTTATGCTTTTTAAGATAGTATGAACCCACACTGTACATTCCAGTAATTGCGATTAGATGAATGCGAGTTGTATCAAATTAGGGTGCTTACAAGAAATGAAAGCACAAATCTATACTCTCAATAATAACCTTTTGTTTATAAGGTTAGTTTTTCTGAAATATCTAGGTGATTATAAATGATCATCCTCAATTACTACTACATCACTGCCACATGTGTTTGCTATAATAGGCTCAGTGCATATGTAACATTTAATCTGCAGACTATGTGGTCACTCTCAGGTACATGAAGCTTTTTAGCACCTTTCAGTTAACCATGTTGGTTTTCACAGCTGTAAAACATGTTTTCAACAGTAGCAGACAGCGGTTTTCAGTAGCTGTGTTTCCATTAACGTATCTTTATGCACATTTCGAAGTATCACATTAGAAAGGCTGGATGGAATTGACAATTTCTATAAAACTTCATGAATTTTGTTTTTACGCTTGCTGGAGGTGGTTTTGCGCCAAACCATTTGATGGAATTTGAACCATTTGATGGCCTAATTAAGGCCCGAACGCCGACAGCAGCGAAACCCTGAAACGGGAGAAATATTTGGTATTTCTATTTTTTGCCACAGTTTTGCTTGAAATGTGCTTAACAATGAAACACGACTTGTGAAAAAGTTCAGACAAAATCACAAAAACGAGCAACAATAAAAATTTTGAAAAATAAATATTATTTTTAACTTATTTCCAACTGAGCCCCGCCCACTTCAAACCGGTGAATTTCTACATTCTAAAAGACCAAAACGTATTCCAACTTTGATAGAAAATTATATATTCACGTTGGACCCCATCCCTCATAGTAAGAGGATGATTGAGAAATATTAAAGAAGTGAAATGAACTAACCCATATCTAATTTCTTATGTAATAAATATACTGACTTTGTAGTGCAAGTAAATGGATAGTTGTTTCTTATTTACCTCTATACAGTCATAGTTTTCTTCTTTCTTTGAAAAATCTTTTACCGTAATTAAGACATTTTGTTGAGCTATGGTGGTTGCTGGCTGGTGAAAACATGCATTCTTGTGGTGCTTTTTGTCAATGTTTACAGTTGAAGGCTTTTTGACTTATATGACATGACTTTTACTTCCTAACTTTTCATAGCCAATCATTGTTGCTCTGTTGTTGTTTGTCTTTGTTTATTCCAGTTCATTTGGGTGTTCCTCAGGGAGCAAATTACGGTCCGCTATTATTATTTTTGGTTCAGTACTAAATAATTCTAGGTATGCGTGTCTCAGATCTCCATGTGCATCTGATTCCCTTTTCACTGTGTATCCTCGCACATCTCCTTTATCTTCAGAATATTAATGTGCTGCACTGTCAGAAGCCATTGTTATGATTGGTAAGGAAATCTTTTTGCATGACTGGGTTCTTTTGTATTATCAGGCATATTGTACCACTGCAAATCACATCAAATCTGACATGATAAGGGGAAAGTGCATGTCTGTGTATATGAAAGAGAGGGGGAAATGTGAGGGATAGGGACCGAGGGTCATTGTGCGAGGCAGTAGGTGGGGTGCAGAGGCATATGGCAGTTGTTAAAAAATAGTGAGAGATGGGAACCTTTAGAAAAGAGCTGGAGGGCTCAGAGGGAGAATGTGTGAGGGAATGAGAGAGGGAGTGTACGGGAAAAGGGGGGGTGAGATAAAAAAAAGTGGAGACACAAGTGAGAAGGAGAGATGTAAATGGTAGGAGGTGAAAAAAAGGAAGTGAGGGAAAAAGTGAGAGAAGAGAGAGATGGGGGAATGAGAAAGAGAGGGAGAAAGAAAGTGCTGGAGGGCTGATATTTAATGTGATAAATGAGTTGTGACAGTCCGCCTCTAACCCCCTTCCAACCAGCGAGGAGGAGGAACACAGAAATAGAAAGCATTATGGGTAAAAGGACATATACAGCATTATATATGTATATAGAAAGAATGAGGCCCATACAGTGGAGGAGAGGTAGAGGAAAATCAGTGCAGGCAAAAGGACATTCATAGACAGCATTATAGATGTACAAAGTGAAGGAGGCGAGTAGGGATGCATACATATTTGGGGAAAAGCACAGAGTGAAGCAAAGCAATTTGGATAAAGGACATACAACATTATAGAGAGAGAATGGAAGGAGAGAGGTAATGGCTGGAGGATGAGGAGGGTGTACTACGCAGCATTGGGTTAATGATCCACAGTACAAGATTCCTTGAAATAACAAGTGGGAGAGGGGAGAAAAATGGAAGCAAGAGACAGAATGGAAAGAATGGAAATTTAAAGCGAGATGCAAATCCTCCACAGTGATCGCCTCTCCTCTATTGTACGGGTGTCATGTCTTCAAGGGACAGCTAATTACAACTTGTCATCATACAGCGTGAAACAATAGCAGAGGTTTTTTTTTCTGGTTATTCCCCACATATTAGACAGCCGGTCGGTGGGCAAGCATGCCGCTGGTCTGTCTGCTGTAAGAGTGGACTGCAGACTAAAGGGAGAGAGTGTAGTAGACAATGACAACCACTGTAGTTTTAGTTGTGGAGTGGAAGCCTGGGAGATGACTCATAGGGAGGAATGAAGAAGGGAGAAACAGAGGGAGGGCCAGAGAGTTTTGAAGAAATAAAGGTCTGGAACTAGAAGAAGAAAAGGGGTGTGAGAAACCCTATGGCTGAAGTTGCCTGTTTGATCTCCCAGCTCTTCTCTACTGAGTCAGCTTTAAACCACCTCCTCGTCTTCTTTCATTCTCTTTCTTCTTCTTCTTCTTCTTCTTCTGCTTCTTCTTCTTCTCTTACTCTGTTCTGATTCCCTCTTCTTTGACACCTCCGTCTTTCCATGCCATTATTTTAACGGCCGCAAGCCAACGTGGGATCAAAGATGGCATTCCGTTTCTGCTTGGGGAATGCAGTTTTCAATCAATTAACCATAACACCACAGATGCAGTAATATGCTGCGTGGTTGGGATGATTTTACAGTAGCATGCTGGCAGAGTGTACACAGTTAAAAAAAATAATGAGAAAGTCTCTAACTTAACCCTCCGTTTCTCCCAATTCTCTATCTTTCTCTCCAGTGTGGACAGCAAGGTTCTCTCAGGAGCCGGCAGACCAGTCGGTGGTGCGGGGCCAGAGGGTGATCCTGTCCTGTGTTGTCTTCAACTACTCAGGCATTGTTCAGTGGACCAAAGACGGCTTGGCTCTGGGCATCGGCGAGGACCTCCAGGGTGAGACATCATACAGCCTCTCTCAGGCTTCCTTCACTCTGTTCAGTATGTGACTAAGATGGCTTTTTCAAAGCTGATGCTGATACTTTTGGATTGGAGTTGCTGATAGGCAACATTTCTTGCTGCATGTTTAAAGCTGTGGAAATGTTGTAAAGGCCTTAAGTTCTTTCTGGTACTCTTTAAGACAGCTCACCATTTACATGTTTAACTTCTTATGACACATTTTAGAGTGCAGAGGGAAGACATTTAAAAAAAAAATGTTTTGAACTTATGTTTTTTGGAAATTTTGCAGTTTAAATCACAAAATCAACATGAAATCATTTTAGTACAATCCCCATCCCACCCCTGATTGCTGCCTCAAGATTCCTCCCAAGATGACCAAAAAAAGCGTGACATCAAGCACAAATAAATGCACAACAGACATACAACAACCTCATTTAAATGGACATAAAAAGAGAAGAAAAGAAGTAAATAAATAAAACATTTTAAATTTAAAAGTTTTTACTCATCATCAAAATAACTCTTACTTGGACTGATACAGTTGTTACTCCTCCTAGTCTGTTATTTGGGTTAGGTTGTACATAATAATTATAATTACATGTATTTGTATTCCCCTTTAATGTAAATTAGATTTTTTCAATCTTCAATTTAAAAATAATCCCTCTAAGCCATCTTGGATGAGATGGTGCTATCGATCTCAATAGAGAAGGGGGAGACGTCATGATGACAGAGTAGAAAAGGCAACCACATTACAACTCTTGTATCTTGTATCCCATGGCATACTTCTGCAGTTACCAGGGGGTATGTGGATAGACTATGGAGTAACTCAGCTAATATAAAACCAGACTAAGAGTCCACAGCCATGCTTGCAGCTTTGCGAGGCTGCACAGTGGTGCTTTGAGCATTAACCACTAAACTACCAGCTACGGACTGCACAGGACATGCTTTCATTTCCTAGCCCTGGGCTAAGTGTTGCCCTATGATAAAAAATGTCTTTTTTTTACAAGCAAATCATTTTCTTCTCAAGTCATCTGTGATCTTTCATGTGTTACAGATGTGGAATTTGGTTTTCCTGTATGCACAGCTGTCTCACAGCATTTTTAATGACAGTGACACACTCGCCCAGTACGACATTGCGTGTATGTAACTGCCATGTCTCATGTATGCTGACAACATATTTTTGTAGTTACAGCTAGATTGAGCCAGCAAAGCAGTTTTGGCCAAGAGAGCGGCTGCCCCATCAAACCATGTTGTGACAAACTGTGCACTTATTTAGGTTGATGTTAACTTTGGCCACCTTTTCTACACATATCACCCAATGCTTGATGGGAAACTGCGAAGCTCCCTCGGGCCCATTTTACAGACTGACACTCTTCCACTTGGTTGAGGAGCATCACATCATCACCGCTGTCATGTCAGCGGTGGGTGACACTGACCGGCTAATATCTGTTATAGAAGGTTTTCACGCAGGTATTCCGTATGGAGGTACTCCGCATCACAACAAAGCACAGGCACTGAAGTAGCTCCAGAACGTTGTCAAGGAAAATGGTTATTATTGCCGGGTTTTAGGTTGAACCAATAGGTCAGACCGAGAAAAAACATTTGGAATAATATTGACTTCCAAAAATTATTAAAAACCAAGGAGAGGAATGCCAAAAGTTATCAGAGGAAAGGAGGCACTTGTGGTTGGCAAAGCTCAAACTCACTCAGGTAGTGTAGATAGCAAACTGGGGCTCTTTAAAAAATGATTGAGAGTCACTTGGCTACACCTTGAGTATCGCAATGATGTCATACAGTTAAGGTTAGGTTGACTAAAGACGTTGTTGCATTACTTACTTTGGCCATCACAACACAACAGTCGTTGATGACTTGGTACCGTCTCCCTCACCCATCCACACACCATCTGGGTATAGGCCTCCAAACCTTTGAAGAAATTTAGGTCTGCTGCTGTGTATGGGCTTGGCGAGAAAAACAAGTAGTTGACTATATCGGGATATGCAACTGAAGGAAGAGTCATACAGGAACGGGTCGTCATGGGTCCAAGAAGTGGGAGCCAACTCATAGGGATCTGCACCGCCTATAAACTATATTTTCTCAAAATATTGCGCCTTTTCTTGTGGTCCAAGTCCTTCCCTATGCCTGTCCTACATGCCTTTGCATCTTGGATGCTTTTCTGTTGTTTAAACATGGCTACATTCACTTAAAGTATCCAAAGTGCACAATACTCCAATGTACTCCGTTCAGTTGTTTACACCGAGTGACTCCAATAAGGCCGCGCATCCGGGTTACTAGCCAGAACGGGACGTCGGTGAAAACCCTCTATATAAAGTACATATTGAAAGGCCGATTCATCAACCTATATGCAGTCCTCATTCTGTTATGCAGCCGCCCTTATGTTCACTCCGGTTTGTCTTTGCATTTTTGTCCCTTAAGTGTGATTTATTAAGTCTCTTGTTGTCTGTGTGTCAACAACCACGATCAAAGCTTGTCCGACTTTGACAAAATTTGAGGGGAATGATGCATGTCATCGCTGTGGCAGCATTTTCAGAATTGCACTGATTAGCCTGAAGGGGGCTGTGCAATTACTGGCCAAAACAAGTGGGCATTTTTAACTGATTGGTCCAGAGGGAGACTGCATCATCTTTGACATGCTGTTGCCTTGTTTTTTGTCGACGTTGCTGTTGTTTTTCCCCAGACTATGTGCTTTAATATTCTGTTTTTAAATAAATATATATGTATATTTATTCCCTTCCTTTTAGTTCTTATTATTGTACTCTCCCTTACCATCTTCCCATCTTTTGTACGCTATGAATTAAAAAAATCTGTTTTACCTTTACCCAGGCCTTTGTAATCATCCTGTCCTCTCCGCTCACATTTTATTGCTTGCTTTTGGGAGCGGGTAGTGTAGAGACAGTGCCCATGGACCAGTTGTTGGTTTTTAGTTGTTTGTGAGCTGTAAGGGGAGTGTTATGCTCTGTGAGGGAGGATGGAGAGTTGGTGGTCAGTTTTGATTGGAAACAGCACAGAGTTTATATTGATAGTATTTGGTTTCAAATTTTGTTTAGTTTGATTTTGTCTTGTTTTATGTATGTTGATTTTCTGTGATTTTGACTCTTATATGAAAATGGTCCAATAAAGGACCTCTCCTCTCCTCTCCTCTCCTCTGCGAACGCCTCATCTCAGCTCCCTTCTTCCTTTCTGTCCCTTTTGTTCTTCTTTCAGCTGCCTATGTTTTACTGAGCCCTCTCTCCTATTCTTCATTTAACTTCTCTACCTTGTCTCTCTTTCTCACCCCTTACCCTCATCTGCTTGACATACTGTCGGTTCATGCTCTCCTCTTCCTATCAACCCTCCTGTCCCTTCTTTCTCTCATACTCTGCGTCTGTCCATTCTTCCTGTCCCTCCTTCCTTTCTCCCTTCCTCCCTCCTTTTCTTTGAAACATATTGTTACTGTAATGGTCCGGTGCTTCAAGCCAAAGCTTTTAAAAATAAAAACCTGAATGAACACTGGCCGCTTCATGCACACAAACACCCGTGTGTTTGTGTGTGAGGGTCTGTCCCTCTGCCCCCCCCCCCCCCCCCCCCCCCCCCCCCCCCCTCCCTCGTTCTCTGGGCTTTTCATACGCTTTTAACACTCTCAACATTTCACATGCAAATGCATGCAGAAACAAGGACGCCCAAAGGTTAGGCAAGCAGCAGAGCTCAGTCGGGAGGATGCACATGGAAACGACATAGAGAATTTCACGTGTAATCTACGTCTGGGCAGCAAACATGAATTCTGCACCACGGACAAGAGTCGATTTGAGTCCTCTAAAATGTTGCTGTCATAATGCATTCATCTTTTCCCCCTGCTGGTGAGAGAGAGCATGGATGCCACCTAATGGCGAGAATGTACAGCAGTGACACAGCTGGGCTGTGTGGCGGATGGGGGAAGGGAGGATTGGAGAGGCTGGGTTAAATGTGTGTGCATTGTGTGAATGTGTTTGTTTGGACATGCATTTGTGTTTGTGTATATCTAACACATCATGTGGCCATACATCTCTCTGATGTAATTTAGTCTGTTAACCAAAAAGTCAGATTTTGGCTTCATCTATGACACAGGCTCGATGTTTTCTTAACAGCAAGCTGCGTGGTGTCTCCTTTTTTTCAAACTCTTATACAAACCACATGGGTATGTGGAGATCCTGAGACGTGACAAATTAGCAGTTAGTATCTGAGAGTTTAAATATGAATTCACCTTCAGCTGTCATTAGCACAAAAGAAGACAAAAGCAATAGGAAAAAGCCGAATATCGCGATTAGCATTTTAAGATTTTTTTCAGTGAAGAAATGTGAAGCTATAACTAACTCTCTGTGTGTGTGTGTGTGTGTGTGTGTGTGTGTGTGTGTGTGTGTGTGTGTGTGTGTCAGCCTGGCCCAGATACCGCGTGCTGCGTGTGCAGGAGTTGGGCCAGTACAACCTGGAGATCCTGTCAGCCGATCTGTCTGATGACTCCCTGTACGAGTGCCAGGCCCCTGATGCTGCCCTGAGGTCCAGGAGGGCCAAACTCACAGTCCTCAGTACGTTTGTGCACGTGTGTCTCAGTGCTCACATCTTCTACATTATGTGTTTCTAACACTCCTCTCCTGCTCCAGTCCCCCCAGACAACCCGGTGATCGATGGGGGTCCGGAGGTGTTGCTGAATGCGGGGGAGTCCTACAACCTGAGCTGTGTGTCTCGAGGGGCTAAACCGCCTTCTATGATCGAGTGGCTTAAAGATGGTCTGCCCGTGGAGGGGGCTGCCAGTACCACGGTACGTCCAAAATGCTTACATACCACATTCACCACACCCATTCACAAAGTCACATTTACCGTTACAGTGTTTTATCTTTGGTGTAAATGTTACATCAATATCTCTCCGCCCTCCTTCATCAGGAGGTGCTTGCAGACAGGAAGAGGGTGACCACACGGAGCTACCTGCCCATCCAGCCCGTCGACACCGACACTGGGAGGAACTACAGCTGTGTAGCCACCAACCTGGCTGTTCCCACCGGCAAAAGCACAACCGTCACCCTCAACGTACACCGTAAGCAATTCAATAATATAGACACAGTGAAGATGTATCATTGTTTTGTGGGTATTTGCAACAAAAAAAAACATTACACATATTACATTACCATTTTTTATCACAATATATAATTACAATAATTACTACATAAATGAGTAGTTGTTAACATTTCAGACTAATTAACAGCAACTTTGCATCATATTTTGAAACATAAAACATCTGCCAGCCGTTGAATGTTTTATAACTTTATTACTGAGTAATGCATGGCAGCCATTTTGCAACAAACTGTCCTTCAGATTGCAGCATACATTAGACGTAAATACGGCTATTGTTATGTGAGTCTCTCTTTCTCTCTCTTGCTCTCTTCCAGATTCACCGACAGTGACCTTGTCCATTGAGCCTCGCTCTGTCCTGGAGGGGGACAGGGTCACTTTCACCTGCCAGGCTCACGCCAACCCTCCTATTATGGGCTACAGGTCTGCATCCACATGCAAGCACATTGTCATTATCCCTAGGCCTTGTAAGACAGAAATGTGGGATTTCTGTTTGGTTACGTAGGATTTTTTTGTTTAAAATGTCTGTGTTTTGTGTTTCTTTATGTTGGTTTGAAGACATTTTAATATTCAATGTTATAATTATGGTTCGGCATTGTTTTGATTTCAACGATTCTGATTCTGATTCTTATCGCTTATTTGATTTCCATTCTTTGAGAAAAAAGTTAATATTCAAAACTTCTACACAATCAATATTCACAATTCACTTCACACAGTTTATGGAACCTGTAAATACATTTCATACACTCTTATTTGATTGTTGTTGTTAAACAAATATATGACTCAATCGTCTTTTATTCTTTTATTGACTGTACTCTGACCCCCTAAAAATGACACAGGGTCGAACATACGTAGGGCCGTATACAATCAGCCAGTTGCCTTGAAAACAACATTTCATTCAGATCCTTCTCTAGACGTTGCTTCACGAGCGACATTATTTCTTTTTTTAATGTATTTTTTATTGACGGATTCGCGGTTCTTGGCATTTTGGAATTAATTCTGATTTGGAACTGGCTTTCGGTGCCCAACTTTAACTATAATGTATGTCACATATGTTGTTCCAGGGTGTGTATGTTATTTTCACTGTATGTATAACGTTTGAATCCCTAGTTGGGCTAAGGGGGGCGTGGTGCTGCAGGGTGCCAGGGAGAGTGTGTTCACCACCAAGGCCGACCACTCCTTCTTCACCGAGCCTGTCTCCTGTCTGGTTTTCAACGCTGTGGGAAAGACCAATGTCAGCATCCTGGTAGACGTTCATTGTGAGTCACACAATACCCAGCTCACCTTGTTCACCCACTACAGTCTGGAGTCAGAGGGATAAACACACGTGTGTCTTTGTCCTCCTCCCCCTTTTGGTCCTGCCGCATTATTACTCATGCACAACAAAGAACATCTCTCTCTGTTTCTGTGTCTCCAGTCGGTCCCATTCTGTTGGTTGAGCCGCAGCCAAAGACTGTAGATGTCGACTCTGATGTCACGCTCAACTGCAAATGGGCCGGAAACCCTCCGCTCACACTCACCTGGTTCAAAAAGGGTTCAAACATGGTAAGAAGCTAGGAGCCCACTCTATCCTCGGCTTTGGCATTTACACTATTTTTACACTTCGCACTTTCTGCTCCCGTGTTTACAAAAGCAGCCTGTCATTCAGGAACAATATCTGGTCTGTAGATGTTTTCTTATTTTTTTCCCTGACATTTCTCTCAATTTCACTTCTCCTTTTATCTTATGTTCCATTTATCTCTTAAAGTCTGATTACATTGTAAAAATGAAATGTCCGTAATATAGTCATGTAACTTAATCCGCTTTCCAGCAACTTCACATTAACAAGTTATTTCTCTGCTGACTGTTGTTGATGAATTTGTGGTTTTACAGTTGTTTATGCGTTGATTAGCTTTTGCTTGCAGGTGGCTTTTGTTACCCTTGGATAGATCAAGGAGCTAGCTGTGTCCTACTGTTTGCAGTCTTTATGCAAAGCTAAGCTAATTGTCTGCTGGCTCTGGTTTCATATTTACAGCACAGACATGAGAGTGGTATCATTTAACTCTCAACAAGAAAAGGAATAATAATATTTCCCAAAATGTCAAACATTTTCTTTAACCATCACAATTTTCTTGGTAACAATTACTGTGCACACCCGCCAGAAGCTAAAGACATGGCTAATATGTGTATTTGAGCATTCATGTTTGTTGCTTTGGCCACTGGCTGTTTGCGCCGACTCTCATTAAACTACCACTGCAGTTCAAAAGGTTTTGGAGATGACTAAAGACAAGGCAGTTTCAGCACAGTAAATGAAGGCTGCTTCATCACAAGTCTGCCTTAGCAAACCATGGACTGACTTACACCTACATCTATGTAATCAGTATTGTTCAGGTATCTCTCTCTCTCTCTCTCCAAGTGGTTACATATTTAGCCATCATTTTCCCACAGCTAATTTTCAGGTGTGGTTGCTAGGCAACTGCAAAACCTTTGTGATATATTAAAAACGACTGTGCAAGTTTGCATTGTTAGCCAGTTAGGGTCAGAATCAGTGTTGTAATCAAGAATACCTAAACCGAGACAAAGTCATCACCAAGACCAGAGTGTGTCAAGACCGAGTCAAGTCTAAGACTTTAAAGGGTTTGAGACCAAGTCAAGACCAAGACAAGGCAGGGCGTGACCAAGTCAAGACCAACACCAGACCAGTGCCAGACAGCCAGAGCCTCTCTTGTCTCCCGCATTCACTTTCATGGGAATGCATGTAAAGGGGGGCGGGGAGAGGGGGTTAACAATAACACATTTCAAATAAAAATGTAGCCAAGTTATTGCTTGCATTTGAAGCAGGAAGTGTTACATCCAATCCTAGTAATGATGTTAACACATAAAATTAGACAATGCACAGGCAGTTTAGTGATATCATTGCAGTTGTGGTCTGACCAATCTTAAAAATAAAATCCTGAGTCCTAGTAATTCCGAGCCAAGACCAAGACCGTCAAGAGTGGTCTTGAGACCAAGACCGTTCTTGAGTCCTACTAAACTTGAGTAGTATAAACACACAAGTCTTGCATTGCCAGACCTTCTTCCATAGCCCTGTACAGGAGAGTCTGGCTAGTCCACACAGCATTTTGTGATGAGAGAAAAGCATGCACTGGTTTCTTTAAACCAATCACAATCGTCTTGGGTGGCGCTAAACACCGGACAGATCCGCCACGGTGCTTCTACAAAATAGCCTGGAAGGAACTTGTTTTGGTGGAACATAAATCTCAGATTGGACAGATAGTCTAGCTAGCTGTCTGGGTTTACCCTGCAGAGATCTGAGGAGCAGTTAACCATAGTCCTCAGAAATCTACCGTGGGTTAGAAAAGCAACACAAAGAAAGCGGAAGGTAGCGGACGTCGTGGATATAGACCATAAATACATATACTCAAAAAAGAACAAATGTGCAGATATGCAACATGGACATTAAATAGTATTAGCCTCTTTTCTAATTATTTACATATGGGCTTTTAGTTTGTTTATCCCCATTGTTTAGAAGATTTGTCTTGTTTATATGTGTGTCCTCCCCCCCCCCTTCCCCACAGGTTCTAAGCAACAGCAACCAGCTGTATCTGAAGTCGGTGAGCCAAGCGGATGCCGGACAGTATGTATGTAAAGCCATCGTCCCACGGATTGGAGTAGGAGAGACTGAGGTCGCACTCACTGTCAACGGTCAGAAAACATCCACACAGTTTAATGCGTCACTGCTCGTAGATGAAAAGCATGTACTTTCTAAAAGGTCAGCTTGTCAGAAATGTTATGTCCAAAGTGGTGGCCATTTATTTTGAAAATAATACAATTCCTCGTGAACAGGCTTGGTAAGGACAATGTTCTAACAAAATACCCCAGGCTTGGATATGATTTTTGCAGCTTGTCGTATTTTACGTATCATTTATTTTTATTTATTTCCTTCACATACACTCACACATCCTCTCGTTTTTTGGCCAATCCAGGTCCCCCCATCATCTCCAGCGATCCAGTCCAGTATGCAGTGAAAGGGGAGAGAGGAGAGGTGAAATGCTACATAGCCAGTACACCTCCTCCTGATAAGATTGTAAGTGGAAAATAAACCAGTGCTATGAAACATTTCTGTCACCAAAGCCACAATAAGAATTGTCCACATTTTGGCAGGGAATCAATTATTTAGACCAAAAACTGACAAACAAGGATAAGCAAAGAGCACAAAGTTGTACCTTTTAGTCTGACAGAGATTTGTATTTTACTGTTACTGTACCATCTTTTTCCCAAATGGCTCCACTCTTACACGGTAAATGCTCTTAGGCACTGTCCCCCTTTTCTTTTTGAGTGGTGACTCACCCTTAAACTCTCAGAATTTCCCTCCATTCCATCACGTAAACAAACCAACACTAACACTAAGCCGGTCCTCTTTTAGCTCCTGCGTCAGAAATCAGCCCGGATGCTGTCTCCACTCAGATGTATCACAGAGACGCAGTAGTAGTAGTGCCTGTGTGACTGATCCATCCTGACTCAGTGCGTGCTCCTAATGCAAGCGGCAGACGTTGGGACAGAAAAAGATTTATAAAATATAAAGAAGTGGAGAGGAACAGTTGTCCCAGTAAACGCCACAGCCAAGAGATTATCATTCTCTGGAATAAGTGGGCAGATTATACGAACATGTGGGTTTATGCATAATTAACTCTCCCCAGTACAGTACTTCAATGCTGAATAATACAACTGCTTTTAGTGGCTTTAAAGTCAGAGAATGCAAGATTCTCGCTAACTCAGTCCCCCCCCCCCCCACACACTTCAGTCTGCAGAAACATGCAAACTTTTTATAGCACAACACGCACAATTTGTGTTTACATGTGAGTGTGTACTTGATGTTTTTATTTCAGTCATTTCTTCATACAGTATGTGTTCAATCTAATAATTTACTGTATAGTTGTACAACAGAGAAGTGTTAACATAGCTCTATTTGAAGAAGAAGAAAAAAGACACTTTATTAATCCCCTGGGGGGATTTGTTTTTATGGTCCCCTGCCGGCGATAGCAGTGGCCGGAGGCATTATCTTTTATATTCTAAATGCAGAATAATATTAATTGTCTGAATGATTAGAATTTTATCACACAACTTACCCAAGCAGTAATGTCTCCAAAATAGTGCTTAACTAATCGTGATATCATCTAATATGGCCTCCTATGTGTGCATGCATGTCTGTGTGTGTGTGTATGTGTGTGTGTGTGTTTGTGTGTGTGTGTGTGTGTTTGTATGTGCGCTCGTGCGTGTGTGTGTGTGTGTGTGTGCATGTGTGTGTGTGTGTGCGTGTGTGCGTGTGTGTGCATGCATGTCTGTGTGTGTGTGTGTTTGTGTATGCTTGTGTGCGTGTCTTTGTGTGTGTGTGTTTGTGTATGTGTCTGTGTGTGTATGTGTGTGTGTGTGTGTGTGTGTGTGTGTGTGTGTGTGCGTGCGTGCGTGTGTGTCTGTGTCTGTGTATGTACGTCTGTGTGTATTTGTGCATCCGTGTGTTTATGTGTGTGTGTCTGTGTGTGTTTGTGCATACGTGTGTTTGTGTGTGTGTATGTGTGTGTGTGTGTGTGTGTGTGTGTGTGTGTGTGCGCTGCAGGTGTGGGCGTGGAAGGAGAACGTGTGGGAGAAGGAGAAGGGGACGCTGCTGGAGAGGTACACGGTGGAGCAGAGCAAACCGTCAGCCGAGGGCGGTGGGGTCCTCTCTACCCTCACCATCAACAACGTGATGGAGTCGGACTTCCTGTCCACCTACAACTGCACGGCCTGGAACTCGTTTGGCCCAGGAACCATGATCATCTCATTGGAGGAGACCGGTGTGTTAGCATGAATTCTTTTTTTTTTTTTTGTGCCATCAAGCAATTAAAATAATTAATCGTAATTAATCACATTAATGTCACAGTTAACTCACAATGAATCGTACCTTTTTATCTATTCTAAATGTCCCTTGATTTCTTTTTGTCTCATTATTTTTTCTCATTTTAATACTCTTATCAACATGGAAAAGTGCATCGGCTTTGTGCGATTTCTTTTATTAATTGAAAACAACATTGGCCTATAGGCTACTGAAGTGTTAAGTTTGACACGAAACATTCTCACTTGGATAATCTCTCACACAAGGTAGCACTGTCCATCCGTAAAAGGGTGAAAAAAATACTTTGACAAAGGGGCGGAGAATTGGCATCAGCTGTTTGCTTGCGGTATTTCAGACTGGACGTGCTGCGATGATTGCTCAGTTCACAATGACAAAACACACAGATCACTTTGGTCTTGTCAATGGAACCATTTATTAAAAAGTAAACTTCCCATCCAGAATCTTATCGGCATCCATTTATCGGGCCTTTTTAAATCAAGACTTAAGACGCATCTTTTTAAAGTGGCGTTTGGTACCTAGTAATGTGATGGCACATTTATATTGATTTTATTTTTTTATCTTTTTCTTACTTTTCTCATTCATTATTGTATCTTTGTTATTAGTGTGTTGTTGTTTTAAATCTGTGGTTTTATCTGTTGTGAAGCACTTTGGTTCACCTATCGGTCGATGTAAGGTGCTATATAAATAAAATACATTTACATTTACATTTTGGCGTCTTGCGCTCGCCATCCACTCAAAACGTAACTTTACTACTCTTTGGCCGGCTCGCAAGCCCAAACGTGTGCGGTGTGCCTGTTGTTTTGTTTCTGGTCTAGCTAGATCCGATGTGGTGTTGTAGTTTTTCTAACATTACTAGTTGTTGCAACAGCATGTGAAAAAACTACAAAGTTTGCTAGGCCAAAAAGAACTAATCTCGAGATAAACAAATTGATGTTAAAAAGGGTCTGCGTTAACGCCGTTAACAGCACATTTAAGTGACAGCACTCATTTTTTTATTTCATGAGGTTTCATCCAGAAAATATCAAAGCAGAAACCAACCTAGTTTGTAAAACTTAGTTGCTCAATGAGAATCATTGCTTTGAGCTCATGTAACAACTGAAGGCAACTCAGATGACTGTATCAACGTAACATACTCTGATGTTGTCTCTCTATTCATTTTGTTTGTTCAAGGGCTTTGCAATTAATACAATATTTTAATCAAGATTATAATTTTGGCTTGTAACGATCACAAACACTAATCGAGTAATCGAGAAAAATAACTATTTTGCAAAAAATAAACTTTTATTTTGTCTTGTGCTCTGAATGAGAAAAAAAAGTTAAAACGGAAAAAGTATTTACGCAACACTATGTCCCTGTCCCCGCTTCGGTTCCCCTACAGGTTGGAAGCATAATTGTCCATTACATTATGCAAATTTGCCAGATAGGGTAGCGGATCTGTAGTTCGAATGAACTGGACAATGTAATGTAATGGACACTTCCAACCTGTAGGGGGACCAAAATGGGAAAAGTTTGTTCATTTGTTTTTCTTTTTCACTGCTTTTTTAAATTTAATATATCCAACATCTTTCCAAAAGTCAGTGAGTAATCATGTTAAATAATTGTGATTTCAATATCTCTCTCTCACACTCACTCTCTCTTTTTTCTCTCTCTCTCGCCCCCACATTTCAGAAGAAGTCCCAGTGG
This sequence comes from Etheostoma spectabile, assembly GCF_008692095.1. Lineage (NCBI taxonomy): Eukaryota > Metazoa > Chordata > Actinopteri > Perciformes > Percidae > Etheostoma > Etheostoma spectabile. The sequence continues at coordinate 387,963 of NC_045751.1, forward strand.
GCATAATAGCTGGTGGGACAGTGGGCTCCACCATCCTCCTATTCATCTTTCTGCTGGTCCTCGTTCTGATTTTCTACCGGCAACGCAAAGGCAGTGAGTCATACTCTCCATGTGCTTAACACAAACAGTATAAAGACCAGATTGATTTGATCTGCTTTTGTATTTGTCTCGAACAAACAGTATGTGGTAAAAGAAAAAAACAAAAACAAAAAGATAAAGACAAAAACACAACAAAACAAAAAAGGATGAGTTTGAGAAGGAGCAGGCGGAAGCATAATGCTTATATAGTCCTGCCCTCGCGTCACAATATCATATTATTACAGAAACAGATCCAATAGATATGCATATACAGCACACAAATGTAGGTAATACAACACTTACACTTACAACAATACACTTACATTACATTTCAATTCCTATATTCAGCTCTCCCCCTTTGTGTATTGTTCAAGTATTGTTTTCTTTAATCTATATTTGAACTTGATTTATTGTTCAGTCCGTTCCAAAAGATCTGCATGTACGGCAGAAGTTTTCTAATGTTTTTATGGTTTAAATGCTCGTCACTGGACCAAATAACTTGCATCGAACCAAAGAAACACAAACACCTATGACTTCCTCTCCACCACATGGATGTAGGTCGCCTCTGAGCTTGCTCCTTCAGCCCATGAAAACACACACCAGCCAAGATGCGCGTGTCCAGCTGTATTCAACCTCACCCTTTTGTTTTGCTTCCAGGTCGGCGCGGGGTCACGCTGGGTAAGCCCGACATCAAGGTGGAGACCATAAACAAGGAGACCCACAGCTTGGAGGAGGACTCCGGCAGCGTGTCCACGGCTTCGCGCATGGTCAAGGCCATGTACTCGGTGAGCAGCAGCGGGATATGTGTGTGCTCGGGCCCGACACTGTTTACACAGCCTGTAAAAAACCTCAGATTAACTCAGTAACCTCTCCCTATACACCACACTGTACCTATTCTTTTTAATTTTTTATTTTGATATATTTATTATTATATATTTATTATTATATTTATTTATGGCTTTTCAGTGTTATAGACAAGAAACAAACAAAAGACAACACAACACAGTAAACCCCATAGACAAGCAAAAAAACAACAACAACCATAGACTAACAGATAAGAAGCTATCTAAAAAGAAAATCTTGTTACAGAGCATGTATGTATATGTATTAATACTTAACCGCCGCAAAATAAATAACTAAATGTCAAAAGAAGTTACAAAGTACAATTTCACGGTTGTGGTAGAGTTAACACACACACACACACACACACACACACACACACACACACACACACACAAGTAGCATTATTGGACTTTATCAAACACTTTAACTTTTGACTAAAAACAAACTCTGTGTTTCCCCCTTTGTAATTTCCCCCTTTGAATTCCATTTTTCTCTTTTCCTGTCATACTCTGTTGCCTCCTTCCCTCTTTTTTTTTGTTATGGCACCTTCTCTCCTTCTGTTTGTTTTGGTTTTGTTCTGTTGTTTGATGGTTTAGTTTCTCCCCTCTGTGTCCTTCTCTCCTTCCAATCAGCCCTTTAAAGATGACATAGAGCTCAAGTCTGATCTCCGCAGCGACACCCTGGACACACGGCAGGAGTATGACCTGAAGGTGAGCTGATCAAACACTCATTTGTACCAAATCATCAACCAGATGATGTCCACAAAATCTAAACTTCACTCTTCTTTTTCCTACTGAAAGACTCAAAAAGGACAAAATAGTGAGAAGGGTTACAATCACAGGTCCAGAAGTTGGTTAAAAATACAGATATATTCAATATCAAGTCAAAATCAACATCCCATTGATTATAAAATGATGCCAAAGTTAAACAGAGGTCCTGTGGAGTTCATATTGGTGCAATGTTTCGTTCTAATTATACCTCAAAGGGCTGCAAATATCCAAATCATTACTGACATATTGACTCACAGTGATGACTTTCATCCAATGATGTACAGACTTTATGGTGGTGTCACCCACAAAATTCAGTGAAAGTATCTGCCAGACAGAAATAATAATCAGATATACTCCATAATAGTATTTTTTGAGAGTTTTATACTAAAAATAAAGCCTCATTCATTAAAGGAGAATTTCGGCCATTTTTACATTACTCTTGATTGTCAATAATATGCGAGTACTTTCGATTAAAAAAACGGCGACCCAAATTAGTGCAGGCAACACGGAGTAGCTGCAGCAACATGTATGACCTTCCACTGAGCTAAAACAGCATTTGTGGCTGCAATTTTTAGAATGCCTATTTGCCTCTTAACTGGCATAAAATGAAATTAAAATGTCTTTGCAACATAAACAGGGCTCTTACGTGACAACAAGATGTGTTTTCAACTCACACATTGTTTAAATTAACCTACCCTGGTCCCTGTCTCGATCCTGCCGGTAGCTGCTAGCTGCTAGCTCCTAGCTGTTAGCTCCTAGCTGCTAGCTCCTATCTGCCGTCTGGTGAGTGTGTTCAGCCAGGGTTCTGTGATAATCATCCCGACAACACTCCACGGAGCGGGGGTGGTGTGGCTATGTCCTAGACAGCTCATGTCACGTCTTGAAGTTGAACTGAGACCCAAAATGAGTACGATATTGAAAGTGAGGTAGCTAACTTTGTAGGCCATGGGCCAGTGGTAATGTTTTCTTGGCCCCTGATGGGAATATTTTCAGTAATGTAGCTAACTTTGTGGGTTAAAAGAAGTACAAAATAGGCATGAACCTTGGCATGAAGTGAAGATTTTCATGAGATGTGGGTATTGCAATGTTGTATGTTGTCAGACAGTAGCTTCATTCAGCTTATGTGTGTTATGAAAATAAATGAAGGTGATGTGATGCAAGTAGCTCTTGGCCATTTTATTTTTTTAATAAAGTAGCCCTTAGATAATGAAATGCTGGAGATCCCTGCTCTAGAAGGTGCACAAGTGCATCTGAAATAGCCAGAAGAAAACAAGAGGGATTTTAAATAGAAAGCTCAGGTCTGGCTTTAAAAGAAAATCTAAAAATCATCTTAAAGTGCTCATATTATGCTTTTATGTTTTTTCCATTTTCTTCATTGTGTTTTATATATATATATTATATTATATTCATTATATATATTCATTCTATATATATATATGGTGTTTTTTAAAAAGTAAATCATGTAAACCTATTCTGGTACAACCTCTAAATACAATTATGAACCTAAAAATGAGTATAATAAGAGCACTTTAACTGGATGAGAAACTGGTGCTTGGACCACAATTTGTAACTATTATCTGCTTTTTTAATATGAAATACACCCAGTAGAGTTGTCTTCAAAAAAAACTTTATTTAACTCACATTTTATCTTCAAACATATCAGCTGATGTTAAATCCTTTAAACAGATGTTAAATAATTTCAGTAATTCATTGATTTGTCTTTTATAAAGTAACTATTATCTTTTACACAATAAATACAAGCATAACCAAAATGGCCGCCGCTCATCTGACTGTTGTTAGCCAGCAAATGTGACTTATGCCTTGTGACTAATATGACGGACATGATATGAGTTAAAATAATTCACCAGTGCAAAGTCCTAGTGATTTTTAAACGTAGTGTTAGTAATCGCAGTAAAATCTGTGAGAATATTAGAGTAGGATATTTAAGAGAAATATATTATGCATTTTGCAGTTTGCCTTTCTTTCATTGCTGGATGGTCATTTTACCCCTTCATTCTCAGTCCAGCTGTGAGGCAACTAGCTCATCTGATTGCTTAAAAAGTTGTCCCATGCATCTTGAAGAGATTTAAAGACAAAATAGAAGAAGAAGAAAAATGAAAAGACATTTAAAAAATATGAAGGATGTTTAGGTGTACTCTGCCCATTCAGCTGGCATGAATCATTTATACATTTTGACACCGTTGGGCTGGGCTTAGGTGATGAATGTATTTTCACGCGTAAAGCTGCCAAAATGTTCTGCTGAACCCCCCCCCCCACCCCACCCCATGAATATTTTGTGAGGGCAAACACACCACCCCTCTAGCTGGAGTGCTGCCTTGGATCACTTTGAAGAAACACAGACATGAATCCACCCCAGGAGATGGTTAGATCACCCCGACAACAGCCTCAGCCAGATGGTTTGTTTTTCTTCCCCCCGCCTGAAGCACCACAGCAGTGAAACAAAGTTGGGTGGTGGAGAAGTCGGGTACATAAGATACAATGAGATGGCAGAATCATGTCAGAAATAATGGCAGAGCGACAGGAAGTAGGTGTAGTGAGCAGGGAAAGCATCTTGCCTTCCTTCACCCTGACAATCTGGGATCAGCGTGCATGATGGCCGGGATCCACATGCAGGGAAACACGGATGCGAAACTCACTAAAGCTTTAAACAAAAATCAGAATTTGTGCTGTTAACCAGGTCAAAAAAAAAAAAAGTATTAAGTATTAAATATTAAAGAAAAAAACATGCTATCGTCGCTGTCGGCTGAAAACCTTTTACTGTATCTCCACAACCGTTATTTTGGCCAGCCCGTGATGAACACAGGCTAATTTGAAAAAAATGTGTTAAGCTATTTACCTCAGACAAAGTCAAAGCAAAGTGCCGCTAGTCGGAATCAAACTCGCGGCCGCTGCATCGAGGAGTGAAACTATATGTGTGTACCTGCTATACAAACTGATCTCACCTGGCGACACTCGTTAATTTTTAAATATTTGTATAACCCACAGGCAGAAAACAAATAATATAATTTAATAATATAATATTATTATATCTGTAATAATAATATAGAGATACAAGGTTTCTGGCTGACAGCAATGCTATGAAAATTGTATAGAATTTATACTAGTAGAATGTATGTTTTGTTGTTGTTTTGTTTTGCCCTAGAAATATTTATTTATAGGTCGAAAAAGTAAGAAAGATCGAGATTGCATCATCCACCTTCTTTTAAAAGTACACTGTAAATTATTTCCCAGCTTGCTTTAGAATGCCAATCTTGGTAGATTACCTGATCTACATTCCTAGATTACCTAGATCCCACAGTCAAATCATGTAATTTGCTCATGCAGTTGGTGTCATCAGAAGTTTTTAGGACTGGTGTGTTCACCATAACTTGATTTGCATACAGCACATTTTGGAAAAAAGGACTAAGACTCTGATCTCAAGCAGCTGAGTCACAAAGAAAGAGAGCAAACTGCCCTCACAGCACAAACTTAAGGAATCTGGACCTGGATTCTAACCAGCTTGAGACACAAAGTTCACCCTGACCTCTGACCCTCTACGAGAGAGTTTCTCTCTGGGGATCAGGAAGGAAGAGAACATTATTATCACAGAGACCTTTGACCCTAAGAATTTCTACACTGCCATGTAGAAAGTGATTTTTCCCCGCCTCATTATATCTTTTCCTAAGGCTCACTCTGTGTTGTTGTTCCTTGCTGTTTGTCTCTGCCCCTGTCGTCAGGACCCCACCAATGGCTACTACAATGTGCGTGCCTCCACCCACGATGAAGGCCGTCCTGCATCCCGCTCCACCTTGCACTACTCTGACTACCGCTCCCCTGCAGGAACACCAGGGGGAGCTGCTTCTATTAGCAGCAGTGCTGGAGGCTCCGGAGCCACGGCCAGCGGAGGAGCCCCTTGTCCCCCTGGCCCCCTCACCTCCCCTGGCCGCCCCCAGGCCTGCTATGACCCCCGCCCCCCCTCCAGACTTTCCCACATCAGCTACGCCCAGTTCAACACCTTCACCCGTGCAGGCCAAAGCCAGCAGCCTCCGCCTAACCCTGCACCCATGGCCAGCGACTTCCAAGGAGACTGCAGCCTCCTGGACTCTACTTCCCAGCTGGCCTACGACAACTATGGATACCCCTCGCATTACCAGACCTACCGCATGGGTTTTGCCCCATCGAGCCTGGCCCCGCTGGAGGCCTGTCCATCCTATGAAATGTACGGGGTGGGATCTGGGGTGGGACCCGGGGTGGGACCTGGGTTGGGACCTGGGTTGGGACCTGGGGTGGGACCTGGGGTGGGACCCGGGGTGGGATCCGGGGTTGGCGTGGGTCCCGGGGGTCCTGCTCCCTCGGGATCAGAGACTGGACTTGGGAAATACGGCAGCTCCACTCGCTTCTCTTACACCTCGCAACACTCTGACTACTCCCACAGCCGACACACACAGAGGATGCAGACTCACGTTTGAGACAGAGAGACGCATAACCACCTCACAGTCTTAGCAGAGCATGAGGAAGCATCTTATAAATAGTATCACATCGAGAAAAAAAACACACACAATCATAGACTTACATTTTCACACAGTACCACAAACCCAGACTGCAGAACTACAGAAAAAAAATCACACAGACACATGCACATAGTCAGAAGACCATGCCCATGAGACAGGGAGTGTATGGGAAACAGAGAGAGGAAAAGAGATGATAGGAGGAGAGGAGTTTTAGTGAGACAGGGAAGGGAAATTCCACACAATTTTGAATTCCCTCACTCCCGATGTGTTCGTATATCTGAGCTCTGAAAGAGCGAACGGCGCAAGTCACAATCAAGACTGGGAAGGAGAGTAAGAACCAGAGAGAGGACGCAAGATCACAGATCTTTGGAGCCCTATAGCTTTTGCTATTAACTGACTTTGTAAATGATGAGAGAGAACGTCTTTAGGCAAAATAGACTGACTGTCAAATATGGTACACGCTGATGGCGAAAAACCTCATCCAATGGAAGGCCACCATTTTTTAATTATTTTTTTTGCTGGTTGTCTTATTCAACAATCATTAAGCACATATATAATATCCCAGAATGCCCTTCTGTGCAGTGGTACATGCCATCATGCCTGTTAGGCAGCATTTGGGAGTGTGTTGGGGCTGGGGTGGGGTTGGGGTTGTCATCATTTTGCACTGCATCTACAGTATTCATGCTTAGACGTCCCTTAAATATATCTGTGTAATGTCTTCTTTTGATTTGCACACCACTCTAGAGCTTTGTATTCTATTTTTTAACATTACAGAATTATTTTTGTCTATGTAAAACATGTAATGTGTATGTATGGACCAAATGTTTGAACGTGAGCCCACTTAACTTGGGCGTTTGCCTGGGTGATTCCACTGAGACACGGGGAAGAGTTGTGCCAACAGCAGAGCCTGAATTCAGGATGTTTTTTTCACATCAGAAGGGTATATCAGTGTATAAAAGAAACCTAGTGCCAAGTGTTTATGTTGTTCTTCACCTTAGACCATGTATATGCAGTAGAAACTCCTTTTATTGGTGACTGTTGCTTTATAAGCCAGGCTTGGGGCCTTGAGTCATTCCCAGACATTTTTCGTAGGCTGGATCCTTTTTCTCGGAGTTCCCAACTACAAGCTTGGTGCAGACAGAGAGAAAAACAAAGAGGTTGGGTTTAGAACTGAGTGGCCTTATAGGGAAACATGTCGTACATTTCCATTTTGAATCATTCCTCATCGTCTGTCTGCCAAAACGGCCGGAGGAGAATGTGTATGGAGAGGTTCAATGAAGGCTTGTCCACAATATTGACATATAGTAGTGTATGACTGTGAGTGTGTGGATGTGCGTGTGTGTGTGTGTGTGTGAGAGAGAGAGAGAGAGAGAGAGAGAGAGAGAGAGAGAGAGAGAGAAATCAAGAAGGAGTGTGTGGGCATTGGCACATACATCGATTTGTACAGTGTGTTTGTATAGATGTGTGAATGACTGCGTGTGTATGGGAAGCATACTGTAAACACGTACCGCCTGACTCAAGTGTGCGCGCAACTATTGTATGCATGTCCATGTGTATACAGTGTGTGTGTGTGTGTGTGTGTGTGTGTGTGTGCGCATGTCTGTGTCTAAGTGTGCGGGTGTGTGTTTCAGTATATGTCCATGTCATTTCTCTCACAATCCTGTTACAGTACTTTTATACCTCTGGTAGGACTGTATCCTGTATTATTGTGTCTTTGAATTTAGAAAAATCCAATGTTTATCTTATTGTACTGTTCTTCGTAGCAGAGACAACTGTTTAAAAGATGTACAACGAACGTTATCAAACTCATTTTTTAATTTCATTATCTTCAATATTTTTTAAAAATGGTATGTAATTATTTTTCCACAGTATTACATAAATAAAAGCACTGTTTTTTATATAAAGAAGAAGAGTGTGTTGTCTTTAGGCGAATGGGCTGAAATTTTTCATTATTTTTAACAACTTTCAGGGGGAATGGAGCCTACATTCAGCATAACATCAATTATATGCTAAGATACGGCAGTATAGGGTTTGTTAAATGAATAATATAATTTTCAAAAATACCTTTTTTGATTTCGTCATGAAAAATTCACAGCATGGGCTCTGAATAGTAAACGATACATACTAATATCACATATATGAGTGCAGGTTATTTTAAAGATAAAAGTGGTGATCCATCCTTTAATCAAGATAATAATATGACCTATAATGATATATGTTGCTTGTTTGATATACAAAACTTATTTTGAAAAAAAAAAAACACTCCACATTTAAACTTTAGCAACTATTACAAGTAGGTTAATGTATGTATGGGGATCATAGACTGTTTAAAATAGATGGGAATACATCATACCGATAGGTGGCAGACACACACGTTGTACACCTAATGCGTCTCCAAAACAACAGAAGAAGATAATCCTTTACGTCATTGGCCAGTCTAGCAGCCAAGATGGCGGCAACGATGTTGAGGTCGCTTACCAAATTAGGACGTCCTTCAACAAAATTAATATTAAATAATAATTTGCTGAGCCCTGGTTGTACTGTCGTGCAAAACAGGTAAGATAACAAAAATACAACACCTGACGCTTAGTGTGGCCATTGTATTGCCAGCCGTCTTGGCTTTAGCTCCACATAAATATGCACACTGAAAGGCTAATGTTAGCATAATGCTAAATAAGACGAGTATTCTCCTCAAAGTAATTCACGTCGCCTAATACAAGTTGTGAATTTGTTCTGAATGGAAAACGTCCGAACAACGCATGCATTTAAGGAATATCGCAATGTCATCCTCCTCGCAGTGTGGGTTAACTTTCGTGCTGTCTAGTCGTAACCTAAGCTGTCACGGTTAGCTGTCTGGTTATCTAATTTGTGTCAGTGTTTACCACACTGGTTCAGGCGTTGTGCGTATTTTATGCTCTGTGTAAGGTCAAAGTATATTACATATTTGACAAGAATTGTAAACAAAACGAGTCAGTTTCGGGTTATACAGCTGCAAATTAAACCACAGATCCGTCAACAATGTGGAACACTCTCAGTTTGGAACCATTGTAGCAAAAATGAAGACCTTTATCGTTAAAGCAAACGGCACATAAGTAAAGTAAACCTGCTTTTTATAAACCGTTACCCGTTACTGAAATCAGTTTAAGGGTCTTTGGAATGGTCGACGTTTTTAAATGTGTTCACTATGTAGCTAGTCCCGAAGTCAAGGGGACTTGAAAATATAGGTTTGCTATTGACGCATGCGGATACTGTTGGTCTACTGATGAACGAATACTTTTGTGCTGAAAAATGTAGCCAAGTATTGATGATGCAAAAATTTTCATTAAAAAAAATATTTTGTTAAACTAGCATGATCCAAATCTTTGTGTTTCCCTCATCAGCCAGTATGATTAGTCCCATCAGTTGTCAAGTTGGCAAGCACAGTGTAGCCCAGATCAGCACCCTTTTCGAAATGACAGGCCAAACAAATTGAGACTAAAACCTTTGTGTCAACTGTCATCATGGCTCATACACCTACCTAATGCTTTGTTGTTGTTGTTGCGTCTCTTCAATTGTCTGCATTGACTCTGAACTGAAGGCTTCAACCTTACCTTGTGAATAATTTTAAAGAATATTTTTAATGTTTTCACAGGCAGAAACAATGGCAGCCAGATGTGGAGTGGACAGAGCAGTTTGCTGGGGCAGTGATGTACCCCACTGCCATTAATGAGAAATGGAGCCCACCCCCATGGAATGGTAACATCCACACACAAAGTCCCACTGTTAGAGCTACTATTTAAAGGATGCTTGTTCCCTACTAACTACTTATTTTTAAGACTTAATTTATTTTAAAGAACAAGGCAAATGTAAAATGTTGCCAAAACTGTTTATGTACAGTGCTTAGCATAAGTGAATACAGCCATGCTAAAGTTGACTAAAAAAGGAATGAAAAATCATGTTTTGGAAATTGATCTTAATGTTTTCCTTAAAAAAAAAGAGGGAAAACCTGACCTTTAAGGACACCAATTTTCTTTGTGAATTATTAATGTATCTTCAATAAATATATGTTCTTCCTTAAAATACAGGGGGCACGAGTACACCCCTATGTTAAATTCCCATAGAAGCAGGCATATTTTTATTGATAATGTATCCTTTATTAGTCCCTCCAGGGAAAATTATAATTTACACTCTGTTGTTATTACACACATTACACACAGGCCTGAATTACAAAAACATGCTCAGGTCCTATACATGCACTAATGGAGAAATGTCAGAGTGAGGACAGTTATTTCATGGATCCAGGATACTATGCATCCTGATAAAGTTCCCTTGGCCTTTGGAATTAAAATAGGCCCACATCATCACATACCCTTCACCATACCCAGAGATTGTCATGGGGAACTTACTCCATAAAATCATCTCTCAATGCAAATCAAAGCAGCTATTAGGCTAACTGAAATCAAATTTTTTTCTGGCGCTTTGAACGCCATAAGTCGATTGCCATCTAGTTCCATCACATTGGATGGTGTTGGGGCTGCCCAACACTGGGCAGCTCACACTAAAACAATCCATGATAAATAAAATATGTATTTTAGAATTTGGGGTAAACTTTCCCTTTTAAACCTACATTGTACAAAGGACATCTACTTTTTAGGTTCTGGCCTGAGGTGCCAGAAAAGGGGCCCAAATAAGTATTATCCATTTATTATCCATCCATTATTATTTATTAAGATTAACGTATCCTTTATTAGTTCCACAAGGGGAAATTACAATCTGTTGTTATTACATACAGGCCTGAATTACACACACATGCTCAGGACCTATACATGCACTAAATGGAGAGATGTCCGAGTGAATGGAATGGATGCCATTGGAAAGGCGCACCGAGCAGTTGGGGGTTCGGTGCCTTGCTCAAGATTGCTCAGGAGCAATCTTTGGTCCGTATGTGGACTTGAATCAGTGACCCTCCGGTTCCCAACCCAACTCCCTACAGACTGAGTTACTGCCACCTCCATTTATAGTTGAAAGTCTAAATGTTTTTTCCTCACAAAACATGATCAGTTTCAATTGTTGACTGTAAAAAAAACTCAAATTCTTGCTTTTTTTAGTTCTTTATTGGATTAGAAAGTCAGACCCAGAAGCAATACCAAGTTTTATTTTTTTGAATGATTTAATTGACATTATCCCTGCCTTATATTGTTTTCTTTTCTTTTTACAGACAAAGATGCTCCTGCAGAGAAGGATGTGTCCAACTTGACCATCAACTTTGGTCCCCAGCATCCTGCAGCTCACGGTGTGCTGCGTCTGGTCCTGGAGCTCAGCGGGGAGTCGGTCAAGAAATGTGACCCCCACATCGGCCTGCTCCACCGTGGCACAGAGAAGCTCATTGAGTACAAGACCTACTTGCAGGTACTAAACTCCTTACAGTATCTGTATATAGTGTTTCTGTATTCTCCAACTCTTATTTATTAGGTAGTGGTTTCAATAACTCATACTGTATGCATGTTTTGGATGTTGTAAAATCAGGAAGTGTAGAATCAGGGGTGCTCTTCTTGGTTTTAACCAGGCTGAGAAACTGCAGTTGCGGTGGATTCAAAGAACAGAACCATAAATTGCAACACAGCTCATTGCAAAATCCTGTTTTATTGTTTTAAACACAACAACATACTGTGGAGAGTGAGCTGGAATTACTGTGTAAAAAGTAGATGATGCAAGAGCACCTCCCATATCATTTGAAAATGACAAAATCAACAGATTTGAATAAAGATGAAGAGGACCTTTATGTGTCATGTGATGTATAATTCTTGGAAGTCCCTTACCCTGTACACTTTAATTTTTACTTCCTCTTCTTTTAATGTTACAGGCTCTGCCTTACTTTGACCGTCTGGATTATGTCTCCATGATGTGTAACGAGCAGGCCTATTCTCTGGCTGTGGAGAAGCTGCTCAACATCCAAGCTCCACCCCGTGCACAGTGGATCAGAGGTACAGGCTGGAAATGGTTAGGTGTCTGCACACTGCAAATGCTTAATATTTCAATCAAATGATGCCTTACAATTACACACAAAACACTTACACTTAACTCTCACACTCACACACTTATTGTTTTTTATTAGCTCCGGTCCCCTGTGTGTGTCTGCAACTCAGCATATTAGCTGTCAGTTGCTGTTAATGGTCATAGGACTACATAATATCAAAAAGTAGTAAAAAATGCTAATTTAAATATACCAGGATGTAATGTGATATTTAAATAGCTTTTCTTGTCCAACAATCAGTCCAAAACCTAAAGATGCTAAGATATTTTTTGAAGTCTTTTTATCTATTAATTTGTTTATCAACAGAGTCATCATCTTTGATTGGTTGGTTATGTTCTGTATTGTGCTTGCAGTTCTGTATGGAGAGATGACTCGCATCCTTAACCACATCATGGGCGTCACCACGCACGCCCTCGACATTGGTGCCATGACCCCGTTCTTCTGGATGTTCGAGGAGAGAGAGAAGGTCAGAATCTTTCTGTCCTGGATGTTTTTAAAACTTTGTTCATCTGGGGAAGGTGCTGTTGTCATACCTCTGTTCTCACAGTTCCTTAGCAACAGTCTTATGTTTGCTCAATATTCCTAAAACAATTAACAGCACGAGTGTGTCACTCATGACCCCAATGTTCCTTAAAAGAAGTTACCAAGTTACTAAAAATCATGCAACTCTATGGAAGTAAACAGAACCTTTGTGACCCAAAAAACGAGACATGACTTTGTGAACTAGCTGCAGACAGTAAATTGAGTTAAATGTCATTTTAGATCTGTCGCCTACCATATAGTGGTTGCACGAGAGTTTGGAGATTTTATTTCCGATTAGATGCGCAGTCTTACTCCTAACTGCGACTTTTGTGTCCTCTCAGATGTTCGAGTTTTATGAGCGAGTGTCCGGAGCCAGAATGCACGCTGCATACGTCAGACCTGGTGGTGTGCATCAGGTAGGGGAACTCATTAAATAATGCCTGTGTTTTAGTTTGTTTTTTTATATCAAAATAAAGATCTCTTTGGGGAAAATTGTGTTATTTCAACAGCTGCAAAGAGCAACATCAAAGATGATGTAACCTGTAGTTCACTTCAACGATCCATTATGATCAGTGAAGTGCTAATGTTCTTACATGTGTTTCAGGATTTGCCTGTTGGCCTGATGGACGACATCTATGAGTGGTGCAAGAATTTCTCCATCAGAATCGATGAAGTAGAAGAGGTAAACAACTATAATCTTTTAAATCTCCACAAGTTCTTAACATGATATGGATGATCTATCAGGGAATGTTGGTTTTTCTCTGCAGATGTTAACCAACAATCGCATCTGGAAGAATCGTACTGTAGACATCGGGGTGATTTCTGCTGAGGATGCCCTGAACTATGGCTTCAGGTAACCCACTAATGAAAAATACCTCTTTCCTTCCCTTCACTTGCAGTTTATGAAATGCACAAATATTTGAGTTAGTTTGATTAGTAGAAATGTGTATGGAGTGTGATATTTATCTCCTCTCTCCTCGCCCCTCCACCAGTGGAGTGATGCTGCGAGGGTCCGGCATCAAGTGGGACCTGAGAAAGTCTCAGCCTTACGATAAATATAACGAAGTGGAGTTTGACATCCCCATTGGAAGCAAAGGAGACTGCTATGACAGGTAAACGATACAAAATAGAAAAATAGCTAATATAAAAACGCAAATAGCTGTAGTTATTATTCAACAGTGTCTTTAGTTCAATGTTCTTGTCCCTTATTTCTGTCAAGTCAGGGGCTCATTTCCCCAAATGTGCAGCATGCAAGCTGGGGCTGACGGGCTGCAGCTATCAATTATTATTAATTATTTTAGTAATCCAGTATTCTACCGATTTGTACATTGATAAATCAAGTAATCAGATAAGAAATACTTTTGTTTTATTGAAGAGCAATAATATACAATAGTTTGATTTCATTTTTGGAAAAAGCTACATTTTTATTTCCTGTATTGATTACAACATCATCTCTCAAAAACATTAAGTGCATTTAACTGCCATATTACATTGTTTTTAAAGAAAACATTTTCTAAAATGCAAAAACAACCTCAAACTAAGGCATACATTAAACATACATAAACATTACCTTAAGTTGTGCAAGTGAACTTTCAAAACTACAAGTTTCAACCTGAGACTGATCTCTAAGTAGGCATATATGTAAATATTAGTTATACTCAACCTATCAACCCTAGCTCTGGTACACTTATGCTTGTAGGTGATCAGCTGTTTCTCCGTGAAGAGAGAGAGTGGGAGAAAATGGTGCGCAACAGTCAGCTGTTTTTCCGAAGGCATAGTCAACAAGTCGGCTCATTATTGTGGTCACCACTACGCATTTTCTTGTCTTCGTTTTTGGAAGTTGTCGTGTTCGGTGTAGTTTCATCGTCCATGTGACTCTGTGATTTACTTTTGCCGGGTCCACTTCGTGGAATGGAGGATTACGTTAGACTCAATGTTTACAAACTGTACAGAGTTTTCCTTTTAATTACGTTTGAAGTGATTCCAAACGTTGGACACTTTGTCGTTTTCTCCAGCCTGTCTCTTCTCTTTCCCCCTCACTATTCAAGCTCTCTTTCTTTATTTTGTAATCTGCGCCGTCAGTGTTCTCTTAATACATCCCTGCTGTCTTCATGGCATGGGTCGCCAGCAGCGTCAGCCCCGTGTGCGACAGTAATAATCATCCGATACAACGTTGCTAACATTTATTAAATGAAGCTTTGAGGAAAATCATTTTGCATCAAGGTTTCTTAGTAATCAAATTATTCAAGTTACTTGAGGAAGCATTTCAGCCCTAAAGCTGACATTGCAATATTTTTTCCTGCAATATATATTGCAATATGAAAATAGACTGTAATTTTTACTAAATTACATTAATAGTCCTATTTAGAAAAACAAAATCATTTAAACTACTGGGGTGAGTTTGGAAGGGAGCGCATTTACATAGAAAATAAAAATAATAACGGAACTTTTCTAATATGAATCATCCGTACACCATCCTTTCTTGAACTTCAATGCTTTACAAATACATAAGCAAGAGAGACCTGTGACTACTTTTCTGAAGGGATTTTCAAGGGAGAAATTAGTCAGTTCAATACTCTGGTTGACACCATTGTATATATATCTGCTATCAATCCAGGCTAAAGTCAATGCATTGTCATTAATAATGCATTCATGTTGCTTCCTCTAAATTTCAGGTTGTGGTTGACCAGCGGGGCCTGATTTGGTAGTTTGATAAATTGATCGTCCTTGATTGTGATTGGTGGTTGGCTGTGCATGCAGAGCCTGCATGTCTCGCACTAGTAACAAACTCTGTGCATCCAAGAACACTTAAATCAGTGTAAATTATGTTATTAGACGCAGACTTCTGTTGTAGATTAGTGTTACGTTTCCAGCTTTGCGGCTCTGAACTGTAACATTAATTGGGACAGACCTCTTACTTCTTAAGGCTCACTATTTTTATGGCTGGTAGTCATAACGTCTTAATAACGTTGCATTTCTCAGATTTATTTGGTCTTTGCAGCAAACATAAAACACTGACCACTGTAGGTTCACTGCCCATTGAAAAGCATGTTTATTACTGTGTGTAGCTGCTGCTTACAGTAACCTTCCTTTTCTAAAGACACACACGGAAGAGCCTCACTTCCCATAACAAACCCCGTTGTAAAAACGTTACGTTACATACACACGTTGCCTAAAAGGGGAAGGCTTGGCCGGTAGTTTTTAACGGTGTTAAAAAGTTTACTTTTCTATTTAGCAGGAAAAAAGTTGTAGCGGTAACATCGCACATGTGCTCAACGCAATGTAGACAATATAACAAAAGCGTGCAGCTCTTATAAGTGTTTGTGTGTGTATTTGTGTGTGTGTGTGTGGTCAGGTATCTGTGCAGAGTGGAGGAGATGAGGCAGTCCCTGAGGATCATGCACCAGGCACTCAACAAGATGCCAGAAGGAGAGATTAAGGTGGATGATGCCAAGATTGCCCCGCCCAAGAGGTCTGAGATGAAGGTGAGTTGAGAGTGGGACACCCCCCCCCCCCTCCCCCACAGCTCCCTCTGTGAGGTTGTTTGATTCCACCTGCAGGCCATCAAACCTTGAAAATGTTGCACCTTTTTTTTCCTTTCTGGATTGCCCCCTGTGCTTTATCATTTTTGTGTGTTGATTACATTTCTGTGCTGTTACGAATTTGTCTTCACACTACTCTCTTTGCAGAATTAGGCCATTTTGCTGTGAAGTGCACTTAAATTTGGCTGCCCCTCAAGGCTTGAGATTACAGTGTTGGAACATTCAGTGTTGCCCTTTTTACATTTCAATCAACATGAGCAGATGGAACTCCCTCTAACGTTTGTTGTGTCATTTTCAAAACAGCTGCTGAGATGACATGTTTAATGTGCTCCTTGTCCTAGACGTCCATGGAGTCTCTGATCCACCACTTTAAACTGTACACAGAGGGCTACCAGGTCCCCCCCGGGGCCACATACACAGCTGTGGAGGCACCCAAGGTGAGACCGCTCACAACGTGCATCATATTTCTGTATAAACTGGCCTTTTGGCTATTTTGCTCTGACTCGCCGCATTAGTAGAACAACCTGTAGTTGCCCTAATAGATTTGAACCTAGCAACTCTCTGTAGATCCTCAGTACACAAGGCTTTTTGAGTCTTAATTAACTGGGAAGCCTTTGTAGGCCCTTAGGGACTTGTTGTGATGTAATATGCTTACTGGAGTGTATTTGTGTGTCTCTCCATGTGTCGCTTGCAGGGAGAGTTTGGTGTTTATTTGGTATCCGACGGCTCCAGCAGACCCTATCGCTGCAAGATCAAAGCTCCTGGATTCACTCACTTGGTGCGCACTTAAAACTTCCCCACACACTGAAATATTAAACACACCGGGTATCATTTATTTAGCACATTTAACGGCTTGTCCTTAAGGCTACTTTTAGTTCATTAAGTATGTTTTATAAAGTACTGTAGAACCATTTTTACCCAACACCTTTCTCTCTCCCTTCCTGTTCCTCTCTTAGCTCATGGGTACATGAACTTTTGTTTAATGTAGTCATTTGAATTTTGGTCTTCGAGGCTAAAAATGTCTTTAAAGTTGCATAAACAAACTATTAGAGTAGTTAGTGAGTTAACCTCCGGCTATAATCTCATGACTAATGAATATTCAATTTTCTAAGAGCCTATCTGCCCTGAATAGTGTCGGCTGTTCTTCAGTTATTCTGAATTAATGGATGTTTTCTTCCCTCTAGGCTGGTCTGGATAAAATGTCCAAAGGACACATGTTGGCTGATGTGGTGGCCATTATTGGTAAGGAACTTATTGTTGTTGAAGAATCCGGCTGTACAAAAATATGACCTTTGTACAACGTTGTACTGAGCCTTTTTCATCTTCTTCTTCTTCTGACAGGTACACAGGACATAGTGTTTGGCGAGGTTGACCGTTAACGTGATGCTGCTCATGTGGTGGTTCTGCGAAGTAAAGAGTTAATTCTCTCCTCCACACGTATGTTAGTCAGGTTCTCTTCCTGTTCACTAGCCACTGTAGTGAGGCTTTTGACCGACGACTCTGCTTATAATCAGTGATGTACAATGCCCAAATAAACCTAATAAATATTTTATGACCAAACAGCTAAGTAGTGAGTTGTATTTATTTCACCCTTAAATTGCATTAGGGTGATTTTAGAGAGATTTATATGATTTTAAACAATTCTTTTTCAAACACGTCATTTCCTTGACTAGTCTGAAAATAAAGTGTCAAAGATGACAGCAGGGACCAAAGCCTCGATGTGTGTATGTCCTTCCTCTGGTTGGTGTTAAAAGGGGGGAGTGGCCTGATGAGATCTTAGAAAAATGGACTTAGAGCTCAGACCACAACTTCCCCTGTTGTCAGTGAGGTATGAAACATTCGAGTGTTCACCAGAACGCAGAGGAAACCCACCCACAAGTTGTCGTGTTTGCTGTGTGCTGGCCACTTTGCTGTGCCCAATCGTCCGTGTTGAGCCTGTTTTACCATGGCCGTGTGGGGCAGGAACCTGTTACTGATTTTTCTGTGGATGAGTTTTGGGAGAGCTGGTGAGTTGATACACTAAATTGGGATATACTGACCTAATTCATATTCAAGAACACAAGCTGCGCTGTTGACTTAAATGGATGACCTGAGTGAATATAATGGGCTTTTGACATATTGAATTAGTAAAAAGTGAAAATACTACTTTTGACATATGTTTAATTATAGCAAGTCTTTTTATTTTTTTACTTTTGCCCTTATTCCATCCAGTGTTGGCAGCAGAAATGTAGTCACCACATTACAGTTCCTGTGAAAGGAGAAGCTGACCCTGTTGGCTCTTGTGACTGGCTGGTGTGTGCGTGTGTGGCTACTGTTTTTTTCTTACTACTGTCGTCAGACATACCTCGAACAAATAATATAACATATAATATTCAGTTTATTTCATTAGTGTCCGGTTTCCTCCAATGTTAGTTTGTATTGTATTTATTAGTTGTATTGTATTTTGCAGCAAATATTCTGCATTTTAGGATTATTAAAATAAAAAAAACATGTATGTAATACACAGCTTTACCAGCTGTCCATTAAACTACAGTGAAGTAGTACGCGTATAGACATCTATCCTTAAACTGGCAGTTAATATTGGGCATCTAATAGACCAAGAAGACGTTAACAGTTGAGCTAAAACAGTTAAAGTAATAAAGAAAATTGGCAACTTTTAATTTAATTTAAGTTTTTAAATAAAAGTTAAGTTAAATAGTTAAAGGTTCCAGCCTTTCGAATGTAGAGATTATTATCTTCTCCTAGGCTATATTTGAATAGTAAATCATTTGGGGTTTTGGACTGTTGGTCAGACAAAAAAGCAATTCCAAGACAACAACTCAAATTGTGAATTTACCAAATTAGGAATTGATTAATCAAGAAAATAATTGGGAGATTATTTTTATAACAATAATCGCAAGCTGTAGCCATGAACGGTCGCAATTCATTTTTTTCTTACATTTTTCGTGTAATTCAGAAATTTAAAGAGGTGCTGAGATATTTCAGTTATTTATTTCAAACCACAACTGACTACGGCCTACTTCTTGTATCTGTGGTTTATAAGGTAAACTCAGAAATACCTCACTTTTGAAAACATGTTTCCTCTATCCACTTAGTGTAATGAGTTAAAAAGATAGACCTGCACATAGAAATCCCTCTATGCCAATCCTCATAAAATCATCTGTCAGTTGCCGGTGTCTGGAGTCGGGAGAATCCACTTACTAGAAAAAAAAAGCCTCCTAAGTTGGCTATAGAATATGAGTGGGGCTAATTGTTATCAGACTATTTGGTTTTTTAGGGGACTTACTAAGCTGTTTCCTTTGAACCCTTGCAACATTGCGGAAACCAAAAGAGATGGTGGTGTGTTATCTACAAAAC
Organism: Etheostoma spectabile; assembly: GCF_008692095.1. NCBI lineage: Eukaryota > Metazoa > Chordata > Actinopteri > Perciformes > Percidae > Etheostoma > Etheostoma spectabile. The sequence continues at coordinate 407,599 of NC_045751.1, forward strand.
ATATCTCGGCACCCAGCGAAGACAACTTGTACAGCTGAACAGAGACATTCAAAACTGAATTCAACATTTTCACTTATAGTGTAACTGTCCATCCATAACCAACATGCCAGATATGTCCAACAATAGCCATCAATATCATGTGCAATGTGTCAAGTAATGACGTGATCACAGATTTCAGAGACGGGGTTCATGTCCACTAAATTAAAGTAAGGGATGGAAATTGAGAATAGTTATTATATATTATAGTTATTTCATGTACTGTATTAGTTCAGTTGTATTTTCACTATGAGGTCAAAAGCTAACTAGTTATCTCTGGGGCAGGTTGAATGGTGTAGCTGACCCGATCATATTTAAAATTTATTGAAATTGAATTGATTTAAATATGCACTGCTTATTGTCAAAAGTTCATATTACAGTTTGAATCCCATTGAACAATGGGTGACTTGTCTTTACTGATAAAAATGAAAGTCAAGAAACAAAATACCAAAAATATGGATTGCGCTGTGCCATGTGAATCCTTTCGAGTTAAGTATAATAAGTCAGATTAAAAAAAAAAAAGATAACTTATGATAAATGAAATGTGCTAATGAGTCAGTTCCATTGTGTCTTAAATGTATTAAGTGTGTAAGTTATAGGCTTTTAAACTTTATTTTTGGTTATTGAATTTACTAATGTGACTTCCTGTCAAACCTTTTTGTGTTTAAACAGTCACAGTTTTAATTATCTCATCTTTTTTATTGAAATGAACCCACACCAAAAAGAGCTCTCATTGGTCAATGTTGTTACTGTGATGTTTTTGATAGAGCTTCTCCTTTTATCTGTCCAATTCGATTTTTAAGGGTTGAAGATAAGTCACTTTTAAATTAAATGATTATGAAAACAGTTGCTATTTAAACAGTGAATCATAAGATGGGATATGGCAAATGTAATAACAAAATAACATTGAAAAGCCATTTAAAAACAACAAATCATTAATTTGGATGATCATTTTATAATTTTTTTTCATTTTTACCTGATGGTCTGACCAAAACATATTTAATAAAACACAATATATACTAATATATATATATATATATATATATATATATATTCTTTTGGCCCTGGGACACATTCTCGTCTCAGTGTATTGCTTGTAATTGTTTGTCACTGTTTAGTTCTTAAATGTGTACAAAAATTCCAAATTTGATCACAAAAAACGAAAAAAATATTTGTGGCTGTGTTGGCTGGAGGGTTAGAGCAGGTGCACATGTACGTGGTCTCGATGCAGAGGTCCAGGGTTTGAGTCTGACCTTTGACAGTTTCCTGCAAGTCGTCACCTTTCTCAGTCAACTGTCCTGTCCATTAAAGGTGGAAAAGCAAAAAAAAATTACAATTTAAAAAAATATTTGACACTAAATATTGATTTAAAAATGGTCCTCCAGAGTCTATGATGAACTGCATCCATATCAATGGTCTGTTATTCTTTGACAGTAAATGACCGGTCACAATTTAGTATTCAACAAAACTGTATTATAAACATTTGTAACTTTTAAAATAAGTAATCACTAATGGGGTTGTATGTACAACAAAGTTGAAAACAATTATTCAAACAACAGCAATAGGATAGTAATAATGAGTAAAAGCTCCCACTGCTACAATCAGAATGCAAGTATGTTCAACAAAATAATAATCTATCTTCAAATTCACCATATTTCATATTCAGCCCTGTGCAGCCATATAAAGCATATTCTTTGCACTGTACGCCTACTTATGTAATGGCTGCTGTTGCTGTTTGTGTCACAATCTGAAATGGCGACAGCGACGTTACATAATATGGTTTTGTAAATGATAAAGAAAAAGCCCCACTGTCACATGATTGCCAACTGATACATTACGGGATATATTTATGCAATAAATATGTACTGATGATGCCAATGTAATCACTTATGCTGTATGTAGAAGGACTGGTATTAAAGGGATTTCCTGTGCTTTCTTAGCTGCTCTTTCAGACCCACAGATCTGTTACGTGCTGGATGGTATCCTGTTTGCATACGGCATCCTCCTGACCGCTCTCTACTGTAGACTCAAGGTCTGTATGTTACATTTTCGCCTCTTTCGACAAATGTTTAAGCAAAAACAGAATCCCTTTTGATTGGGAATTGGCAATTACATTTTTCATTGAATGACGAAAGACAAGATGTAGTATCATTAAAAACCAATCTGGTACATGATTAATGTTAATGTAAAATAGGGTGTCGTCAGCAAAATGAAGCACATTCAGAAAGCGGAAAAAGGTGTCAAAGACTAAACATTTTTGCTTGAATAAATTAATCATAATCATAAGATTTCTCAGTGCAGTTTAGATTTAGATTTTCTCATTGTGAAATAATCGTTTGCTCCCAAAATAAAACTTAAACGAGCCTGGGCTTGTTTGCTTTCGACTTTTGTCGTGTCATGTACCAGGAGCATGGAGTGCAATATATGCTTTTGGCCAGTAAATAAGAGTTAAAAAGTTCATGAAAATACAATGTAAAAATGACTTTACAAATGGGTGGTAAAATACAGTTTGTCACACTTGTTGTTCTTTCAACTTTCACTCATTTAAAACTTCTGCAGATCCTCAGTGTTCGGGAATATGCAGCGGAGAACGCAAAGGGCAAGAAGGTAAGAATAAACGACTGAACTGTACATACGTGCCTAACATAGAAATGACTCATGGTCTAAAATGGATGTAGAAGGCTTAGAACAAACTGCATAGCAGAGAATGCAATTCACGACAGCTCAAACTGGAGTTTCAGTGAACAAACCAGAGGCGGAGCTTCTCTGGAGACAAAAATAATCTCACCAGTGAACTTCAGCAGGGCAAACAGCGACACATTGTTTTTATCTCAGCAGCCCAGCGCTGGCAGCTGTTAAAGGATTCTGACGCCTCTGCCCCAGCTGTCTCATCCTTGTCCAATTAAAAGCCTATTTTCATTAACTTGCTTTCATTAGTGGCCACCTTCAACTACCTGCGCTGTTTAACTGCTAAATTCAAGGTGGATGGACATTTTTAAATGAAAAATAAAAATGATCAGCTTTAAAAACAACTTACTTATTGGTTCATTCATGATCAAGACATGCATGTTCCTGGGTTTAAAAGTAACGTTCTCAGCATGGGGGGGGGGGGGGGGGCTGAACCTAGCTCACCCAGGGGAGTGTGTGCCCCATTTAGGCTGAGTCTTGGCAGCGGACAGGGTTGAATCCCACCTGTGGCCTTTGCTGCATGTTGTCCCCCCTCCCTTCTCTTTTTCTGTGATTAAAAGCCCCAAACTAATTTTAAAAAAGAAAAGAAAAAAAAAAAAAGTTGCTGCATTACATTACATACATTGATTTACTCATTTGTATTATTTCCTATAAGTGGCCACAAACGACACAGCCTAACCTACTACAGCATACACCACACCACACACACACCACGCGAACACAACAACACACACACACCACGCACCACACCACACCCCACACACACACCACCACCTCACACTACTCACACAACACACAACACACACTTGCACTTCTCCCATAGCTTGTTCTTCCTCTTTCACAGGGTTCATATTTTATGTTCATATTGTATGTTTTATGTTCTGAGTCCTTCTGAATCTGATGTTGTTCTATTCTATCCCTGACAGAATGTTGAAGAGGGCATCTATACGGTGAGTTGTGTTACTGTGATGTAATGAAGTAAAAAAAGACAGCTAATTGCTTAATTATTATCAAAATTATTATTATTATGAAATCACAGTGTAGAGTGAATTTCTCGTTTTCATTTTCCTGTTTTTCCTCCAGGGTTTGACTCCTCACGCCGCAGACACTTATGAAACTATTGGCACGAAGAAGTGAATCCACGACAGAGCTTTTCCTTTAACCCTTTAGTTCTACGGGTATTTTCACACATCTTCTTACATTTACCTTTTTAAGGGTATTTGCAGATCCCCATGTGTTTCATATCAAAATGTTCAGAACAAACTCAACTTTCTGTAGAGTGATGTCTACAATTTTTCCAGAACAATGTGTGAAGAAAACTAGTCTGATATAAAAATGTTTGTGTTGTTTTTTTGAAATTCCTCAAATCTCTTTTGAAAACAATCCATCCCATCAACTTATGTGTTTTCCAAATTGTTTCGGTGCTTGAAATGAGTTTACCAAAGTCTTAAAGTTATGTATGATTCAAATAGTAAATATATGTCTGATATACATTTTTTAAATATCATTTTTCCACTATTAGTATTGTAGAAGTAGGAGTTTTGTCAAACATTGTTTGGACTCAACGGTGCGTCTTTTGTCCTCAGAGGGTTAAATACCTTTTTTGGTTTTATTTAAATATTCCATATCTAAACTTGCTTATTAGACTTGTGAGAATAAGAGAATGTGAGATTGCGTGGACCAGTGTTCATTTCCGTTTTGCTTTTTAAGGGAAGTTACACGACACAGAAATAAAGAAGTTGTGCCCAAGATGGGCAGCCTCAGAAATGCTTACCCTTGCTGTAAGAGTTTTGTTATTTTTTTACTGTTATGTTGCATATATTAAATTTTCATGCAAACACATTTTAAACTGTAACGCTTCAGACACATTTTATAAAACAAAAAACAAAATGGGTGTTATATTTCGTGTGTATAGACTGTTTAACTAACTTCCTCTTTCAGGCAATTTGAAAGATGTCAAATTATGATTAATAAGATAGCAGGTTTAGTGCAAGATGGTAGATAGTAAAAATAGCTGCGTTCCAAACCTCAGAGATACTGAGGAGTGTTTCCTGCACACCACCAGATGGCAGTGATTGTGTCTTTGGTGTTCCATACCCCACGGACTGTATGAAAACTCATGCATGTATGATGCAGAAAGCTCTTATACATACACAGAAACTATTAAATGTTCAACTTGCTTATTAAATATCTTTTGTCTCTCTTTGAATTGCAGTGGTATGTCAGGGCCACTCTGTTGCCGAGATAAAGGTCTATAATGGGCAGGGGGACCAAACTCGATTTCACTAAGAGCCACACTGGAAAATGGGAATCACATCAAGGGCCAGGCATTTACAGTGTATTGACATGCTTTTTATTCAATCAGAAAAGTAAAAATATTTTGACTGTATTATTGTATGTCTCATATAGCACTCTCATTTACAGATTGGTCGACACAAAGCCCATATAAAAGTTAGCAAAAAAGTTTCTTAGCCATTACAGAAATGAGCAAATCAAACAAATCAATAATGTGGATTATATTTTTTTAAATGTAATCACAGGCCTGAATATGCAAACTCTCTGGTTCTGTGGGACTTTCTGAGTGTCAAAGGCGGGAAATCCTCTGAATTTTCCTTTGAGTGTCGCGTCTTTCCCGTCTTTTTGGTTTGGCGGACAACTAGACGGGCCCAAATTTTATTGTGAACCTAAATTGATATTCAGGCCGGATTAAAATTTGCAAAAGGTTGCATTTGGCCCAGGGGCCTTGAGTTTAACACATTTTAACACATAACGATTTAGGGAGTGGTAAACCTCCAGTCATCATAAGGTGAAAAACCACAGAAAGGAATAAAAATGATAATTTTGGTTTGGCTACCAACGGTTTGTGTGAAGCTCCTAAAGATTTCTGTCTGAGAAGTTGTAATCTTAGCCCAGATCAGACTTATTAGAAACATGTTTGACATGTAACCAATAAAGGAGAAAAGGGTTGTAGTGTGATGGAAAACAATGCAGGAAAAAAAAAACATGAGGAAGTTGGAGATGATGACATTTCATTTGGAGATTAAATGATCCAAATGTGGGCACGAATCTTGTTTATTCCTGTGATTGTGATTACAAAATTCTTGATAGTGTCTCTGTGGTGCTCATTTTACTATTTGTCATTAACCATTTTAAAAGTTAAGGGATTAATATGTTGTTTTTCTATGGGAGGAGGCACCAGCCTGGTATCGTGTCCAGTCTGCGTCACATGGACACAGTTTAAACTGTCTGCTTTTCACCTGCCTCTCCTCTGAGCAGAGCAAGTAAAGACGCGAAAATAACTGTCATGTTGCTTCAGTCAAACCTGAAAGGTGACTTTTGGTGCAAGTGTGTGCGTATGTCAGCGTGTGTTTGTGGGTAGGTGTCTGTGTGTCAGAGAGCACAAGAGAGAGAGAGAAAGAGAGAGAGAGGTGCAGTACAAACAGGTGTATCCCAAACAGGTAAAGCTGCTCCTTCTTTTTCCTAAAGGGCAAACATGATGGCGTGTGCTTGACAAACCAACAGCTAAGCACACAGAGGATTTACACTTTTTTTCACAAGGACTGAGTTTATACAACTATCAGATTCATATTTCTTGCCCAGGACGAGGCTTTGGAAGGGATCAAGGATGGAGGCATGAGTCCGCCCTCGGTGCTTCATGCATGTACCTGTCATTGAGGATACCATTACCTGGACTGATGATCTTTATTTCGGCACTGACATTGTCCCAGCTTGTGCACAGTTAACTGCCGGAGAGAATGACACCTCTGTTGAACAGACTGTCTGGGTGTATCTGTGTCCTCTGGAGCTTTGGTAAGAAGGCTTTCCATGCAGTCTGTCCAAAGAGATATCATGCAGAAATCTATCTAAGACTTTACAGTATGTCTGCGTTTTCATCCTCATCTGGTGTCAGATATGATATTTGTTCAGGGCCATAGTGTGCTTGCAGTATTTACTAATGTATATACAGTATTTACTAATGTATATACATACAGTATATATATATATATATATATATATATATATATATATATATATATATATATATATATAATATATGTGTAGGCTATGATACTCCTATAGGCATGTTCATAATAACAACAGACTGAATACCGGTGTTAGACAAAAAAAGGTGTTTAAGATGGTACCTTTAGTTAGTTTTCTCATGAAAGCTGGCCGACAGTTTCTCGTGCATATTCATGAGCTAAGTTGGGTACACTCTGGGCAGGATCTCCTTTGCTGGAGCAGTGCTGTTAAAGAAAACACTAGTCTGATATTTCTGGAAAAACAGGTTGCTGATGATCAGTTCCCCTCCTTCTGTCTGAAGGAACTTTGTGGACCCTTCTAGTGTGTATGTGTGTGTGTGTGTGTATGTGTGTGTATGTGTGCGCGCGTGTGCGCGCGTGCGTGCGTGCGTGCGTGCGTGCGTGCATGCATGATTGTTTGTGTTGCTTAAGCCGAAATGTGTGAGTACATGTCATGTTGTAGGTCCAAAAGGTCTTTCTACTGAACTATTATTACTGTGTAAAAAAATGTATTATAACACAACAACCAGTGTGTCAGACTATTACCTACGGAACAGGTAGAGTGGATAGGTATTTGTTTCAATCCCATACATAAAGGTAGGACACACACACACACACACACACACACACTCATGGAAAAACACACCTGTCTGCTGAGTACACTCATCAGGTCTGCTGGTAAGTGTGTGAATCACATACCCAGGGACATATTGGAACAGAGATTCCCACATCAGGTGTTGAATCAACACCTGTAAGACCTGCTCAGTATGAGACTGATTCACACAAACACCCAAACCTGTGAAAGTGGTACAAGTTGCGTTGTGTTTCCACGGAAATTAGAGTGGATCAACAGAATTGCGCGTGATGGACAGTATAACGCTCTTTTCCCATGTAAGATCTTTTTACATTACAGTTGTATAAAAACTGTATTAACACCACGTTGGTGGTACCATAGTAAACTACTATACCAGGAGATTTTTTTTTTTAAATTTAGTTTAAATGTTCTGGGCCTTGTTGTGTGTGTGTTGAAGAAGAAGTCATGACAGTTTCACGCAGTGTTGCTATGGTAATCAGATAAGAATCTCACCTACACTGGCGAGGTACTATACGCAGTGGAGAACAAAAAGACAAAAGTACTGGTCCTAAAAAAAGGGAGTGGAGTCTAGCAGAGCCGTGCCATACAGTGGAAACATGGCTTTACATACCTCCAAACTTGATCCCACAACAGTCAAACTGAAAATGTAGACTTGTGAAAACAGATCCTGTGAGTGACCAAAAACAAGTTAGAACTGCTGTATGCAGCAAAATAACTTTATCAACATCAAACGGCTAAATCAGAGATACATGCTTCAAGTGGCACATTTGACAGATTAGGCGACTTTAGAGGCGACAGATGAAAAGGCCAGCCGTGTTGCATTTCAGCTTACATAAACATTGTGCATCATGTAATGCATTAATAGTGATATTGACAGTGTTTGGTAATAATCCAACTGATGAAATTCATTTTCCATGCAAGCTGTTTTCGTTCAGTCTTAACAGGATCACGGCCATCAAGACGTCGCACTTTCTGATCATTCACCTGCAACACAAGCCTGATGCCAAGAGCAACAACAACACGATAATAATAATAATAATAATAATAATAATAATAATAATAATACACTGTGATGATGAATCATTGTCCAGGTTTTTAGGTGGCATGGGCAAATGACACTTTCTGGCATTAGTGCAGCACTCTCACAAAACTTCCTAAACCATGAATTGCAGGTTGCAGGGACCAGCATCCCGTGACTGTATGCTTCCAGTGTGCACTTTATGAGCTTGCTGGAAGACAGCACAAGATAATCTGACACCCTGTAGTTTTTCCACACCAAACAAAAGAAGAGAAAAGCAGACAATTGGGGGAGATGCATGCTAACAGCGACCGCGGTTTATAGGGTTTCACAACACACAGTGTGTGTTCCATGTCTCGTATCTTTCCTGAGGCCCTGGACGTCTCATTCTGTCCAGACGCTGAGGTAACCCACTGTTTGCTTTGAAGGCTTATCTCGAACAACTAGTTAGGCGACATATCTTCGCTTGCATTTCTTCTGATAGACAACATGTTTTCATCCTCTCCCTTTTCTGTCTTCACTCTGCGTGGACTCTTCTTACCCCGTCTGTGCTCCCCTAGCTTTTAAATTCTGCCCCTTGAATTGTATTTTTATACACGCTGTGATTATTTTCACCTGTCTGGCACACTTGCCATTTCAAACACTTTGGTTTTTAGATGGATTAAACCGTAAAAGTATAACGTATTAATTAGTGACCTTTAGTGGTCTTGGTAGGTGGATTTTGTTACCTTCAAATAGAGCCAGGCTAGTTGTTTGGCTTTTTATGCTAAGCTAAGGGGGTCTTAAAGAGACAGACGCTAAAATGGAGCGTTTCAGATAGAGGGTGGCTATATTCAGATAGATGGTATGACAAAAAATAATGTATTTTTTCAACATCAAAGCATGTAAACATGTTCTAGTAGAACTTTAACTGACAGATATGAGAGTGGTATCCATCTTCTCATTTAAAACTCGCTGATAAACGTAAAATGAGTTTAAAAACGCTGAAAGTAAAAACTTATTAACTTCTATGACAAAAGAAGAAACTTGGACCAAAATATCAGCGACTTGACAGGTTGGCAAAGATATGGCTAAATCACATTCTTCAGTGGGAAATGATGTTACAAGTTAAAGGTGCTCTTAGCGATGTCACATGTGTTTTAGGCTACAACATTTGTTATCACATACAGCAAACATCTCACTATTCGCGAGCTGCCTGTCCCCAGAACACACTGTAAAAAAACGCGGTCTCTGTAGACAGCCCAGGGTCTACAAACGGCAACAAAAACAAACTGGGCCAACCTGCACCACAAAGCATACACAAACATTGTTCCAGCGTTCCAGCCAATAACCGACAAGAAGGATTTGGGGGTGGGGTTGGGGGGTTAGTGCGCAGAAGCCAAAAGGAGAGGGGGGGGGGCGGGATGAGGAGGAGGAAGGGCAAGCTAGTCTTGTTTTGTTGGAAAATATTTTGAACGTCAACAAGAAGTAACGTCACCCAACATCGCTTAGAGCACCTTTAAAGTCCTGCATTGCAAATGTTACCTAAGTAAATTACCTATGTAAGTATCATAAGAAAAAGTTACTTAAAGTATTGCAAGTAAAAGTACTCAATCCTCACATTTGAGAAACTGGAAACGATTCAAACTGTTCTGTCAGTTTATCAGATGTGTTAATCAGATAATCATGTCAGTTGGACGTGTAGGCCCTTATATTGTTGGGTAGTTTAATTTATCAGATTTTAGTTAATGATTTTAACTACATGTGTTTTGTAGGCAACCATCTTAATTTGTAAAGTAACTAGTAACTAAAGCTGTCAGATGAATGTAGTGTTGTAAAAAATACAATATTTCTCTCTGAAATGTAGTGGAGTAGAAGTAGAATGTGGCAGAAAAAGAAAAGACTCAAGTAAAGTAAAGTATTTTAAATTTGTACTTAAGTACAGTTCTTGAGTAGATGTACTTTGTTACATTCCATTCCACCACTGGTCAAATGTCACCGTCAGGAATGTGGTAGTGACCGGTAGGTAAATCTCTTGAACCCTCAGAACTATTTTATTTGACAGGGACGATGCACAGCTCTTTAGCAGTACCAGAGTTAACTTTAAAGTTCCTCATTTTCATCTGTAGTCCCTGGTTAGGAAACCGAGAATAACATATCTGTCAGAGGAGGGACCTAACACTAGAGTATTAATAGAGTTAAAGTTAATAGACAAACACAATAGTAAAGGACAACAATCAAAAAAACACAAAACCCAACTCTGACAACAAGAACCACAACATGAAGACAACACTACGGCAACAATACAATTTCCCAACACGAAAACATCACGACAAGAGTACCAACAATAAAAACACAACATTAAGACACCACTGCAACATGACTTAACATTAATGGACCCCCCCCTCTCCTCTTGTAGTTGCAGTGCTACAGGGAGACTTTGTAGACCTGCCATCAGAGGATCCCATCCGCTCCTTGGCAGAGGTTGAGACCACCCTGCCCTGTCTCTACCAGCCAACTGGGGTAGATACTGTGGTGCAGGTCACCTGGTATAAGGAGAAACCCGATGCCACCAAGGAGCAGATCATCACTGCACACTTCACTGATGGACAGACAGGTCAGTTGGTACCGTGGCCGAGTGGCATTCTCTCTGCCACATGCTAAAAGGTCCCATGACATGGTGCTCTTTGAAGGCTATTGGGGGTCTAAGGTGGAGGCTGGGGGTGTGGCCTTGACCAACTGCCACTTTGCTCGTTTGAAAGCCATGATGTCTCTCTCTCATGAGTGGGTCAAATTCTCTGGGCTGGCAAAGAAGAGAAAGGGGAGGTAACCTTGCCCCTCATGACCTCATAAGGGGCAAGATCGGCCCATCTGAGCTTTCATATTCTCAAAGGCAGAGCAGGATACCCAGGGCTCGGTTTACACCTATCGTCCTTTCTAGCCACTGGAGGACCATAGGGAGGCTGGGGGAACTCATATTAATGTTTAAAAACCTCATAGTGACATTTTCATACCATGGGGCCTAAAGCTATAGCGTGTTGTTTCTGTCTCTCCCCATGAGGAATTCTAAGTAATGACAACAAAACTGAAGGCGCGTCCACAAGATACAAGCCTTCTGTGATTGCGCAAATCAGATTAAATTAAATTAGATTAAATGTAATGTCATTGCACAGGTAGGGACAACCAGTACAACAGAATGCAGTTTTTACATCTAATCAATAGTGCAATCATTAAAGTGCCTTTCCTTTGTAGCAGTGCTTAAAAAAGAAATGATCATGTTAGTCCATTGTGGAATTATTGAAGTGCAAATAACGTGCATAAAGTTCTGAGACCAGTGCATACAATTGCATGTTCTTATTTATTTAAACAGAAACCGTTTTAAATTTAATTTAAAAGAAAAAAGTTTCTTTAAGAATAACTTCCCCTTTCCTCACCGTGAGATACTTCTCCTTATCATAGCGTTCACTCTTATGTGCCCATTCCACCGAGCACTTGTGGTATAACAAGTTCATTTGTCAGTTTCAGTAGACAAGTGTTGGTTGAAGGGTCCGCGAGTTTAGAGACTCACAGCCCTCTGAAAGTGTTAAATGAGCTGTGGACTGTTTTTTTTTTGGTATTAAAGGGATATTTCATGGGCACCAAGATTCTGATAATTTATTTCTGTTTTTTTATCTTTTGGTTGGGATTTAGGAATCAAAGCTTAAACCCATTGTGAGTGTGAGACATGCCACAGACATGACACTGTGAGCTACACACCCATAATGTAAATGTGATGTCTAGTAATAGTGCCAGCATGTGTATGGGACTGGAATTGACAAAAGAAAGCCTGAGGTCTGTTTTTAAACTTGCTAGACTTAATTATTTGTGTCATAAATACATACTTCCTCGAATGGCCTTCTAACTCTCTTCCTCTCTCCCGCTCTGTCTCTCTCTCTTTTCTGCTTCTCTGCAGCGTTTGGGATGTGGTCTCGACACGTGCGCTTCAAAAGCACCGAACCCACCGTGGACTCGTCTCTGGTCATCATGAGCACAGAGGTCTCTGATGAGGGGAAATACCTGTGCCGTGTCAGCACCTACCCCTCCGGCAACTTTGACAGAGAGATGTCCCTCATTGTGTGGAGTGAGTCCCTGATGAGTGCTCATATGTCACACAAGGATGACTGTCACAACTGATGACTGTCAACAGTCATCAGTTTGTTAGTCTGCTTTTCACAGTTGCACAACTTGATTCACATGTTTTCCTCAAAGTAAAGCCCTTGTTACACTCCTTACAAGGTCATAATCACCAGCATAGAAAACATCAAGGAATCTTGTTCATGTTTTGCAACATTTTTACATTATTATCCCACACCACGAATTACTATCCTTACACATTTTGATTTGTTAATTATTCCATTTTTATCTTATACTTAGACTAGAGCAAGGATATTTAAATACAAGTTGTAGAGGTCCACTTGCAACATTTCCAGCGTGCTGGAAGGCTGGATTATTATGCCACTATAAATGTATTCACAACATAACATCTGCATTTTTTGGTATGTTAGGTCCATATGTGTTTGTGTTTTGTTGTGAATGTGAAAATGAACTGCTACCTCCTCTGTCAGCTCTAGCCACTGAAAAGAAATAAGAGGAGAAATCAGGCCAATTACAAAAGCTGGTCAGTCTGACGTCATGTTGCCTGAGCTCATTACTGTTCATGTGCTCGCCCAGTTGCGCTGCATAAAGGATACTGATAGCTAGGCTCTCATTGGCTAACTGTTAGCCAATCAGAGTCAAGCAGCTTGAATATGAATGATAACTGGCACAAATCAAACTGTGTTCCTGTAGACTTTCTATACCATGCTAGAAGGGCTTGAAACAAGTTAACCAATGCATTTCTTCCTCAAAAAGTGTGAGTCCATGGTAAAACTTCAGACAAAACCACAAAGTAATGAAATACGTGTGGCAGGGCAACTTTAAGTTGTAAAAACTATAAATCATATAATGAAGTATTTTTCAATCTATTCATCTTTAAGTGCACATTTTTATGTCAAACATTCTTTTCTTTGCATAGGTAGTTTTGAACATGCTATTTCACCTTTTCAAGTTTTTTGATACTTTTATTACTAACAAGTTACCTGTAGCTGACTTTTTATTATTTGAAGCAGTGAAAGTAGTTTAAAGACCCTGAACCCTCCCTGAAAGTTATTAGTTAACACTTAATTTAATACATACTGTGACATCACCTTTCTCTGCCAACTTCCAACCACAGAGTCAAGCGCAGACAAAACCACAAATTAAGAAATCTCTCATGTGAAATCAACCAAAAAGTTCTGCATTTTTCTGAAAACTGTGTGCATGTACCAATGAATTTTTTTTCTTTTGAGAACGTGTTAACAGGGCTTTTAAAGCTCTGTTTAAAGGTGCACTACGAGTTCCTGCATAGTACCTTCTGTTGACGTTCCAAGTCAATTACAAACAAAACAGAGCAAGCTCGCCCCTCGCCCCATGTTTCCGTAACTGATGACTAACTGTCACTAACCCCCCACCCGCTCCCCGAACCATCTTGTTGGTGATTGGCTGGAACGTGGTTTGTAGTGTTTTGGTGCCTATCCTGTGCCTCTAGTGTTTGTTTGCAGCTAGAAAATAAAGGAGCGATGCCTATTATTTGAGACAAAAATGAAATTGCGCTGAAACCATGCAAGAACTCATAGTGCACCTTTAAGCCTTTAGGTGTGTTGACTTATCATCAGCATCTTCCCTCTGACCAAACATTGTAACCACCCCCCTCTAGCCATTCCTATCTCCGTCCTGGACCCTGTGATTCTGGTGGAGGGACAGTCCTTCCGGCCAGCTGCTACCTGCCGCTCTATAGCCCACCCTCCTCCCCAGCTCTCCTGGGACACCGACCTGTATGGCCTGTCCACCAATCGCTCCTCCGACAACGGTGCAGTCTCCTCGCAATTCTCCCTGCACCCCCTGAGGAGCATGAATGGCAAGAAGCTGGACTGTCTGGTGTGGCATCCCACTTTGGAGGGCCCCCGCCGGTTCAGCAATAAGCTGGTGGTGCACTGTGAGTATTCATCACTATCATACAGAAGCAGCATTACATTAAAAAAAAAATCAAGGTCAAATTGATCCCTTCATGCAGAAAGCACACTCTTGTTCAAAACATGGACATGTTTAAAACAGGCAAAGACCAAGCATACATCTAAAAAACGTTTTTCATCATTGGTTACACTTTCAGAGCTTTACTTCCTGTTTTTATCACCTTCAGCATTGCATTATTATGGAACCCATGCAACTTCTAGGAAAGCCCCGCCCTTTAATAGCCTTCACAAGCTACTATTGGCCAGGCGTCCATGCTTACGCAAGGTGATGTAATGCGATTTGTTCAGGTCCTATCTACTTGACCAGTCGGCTGTGCTAACCTTAACTTCTCAAAGTCAATGTCAATCAACCAATCGGGCTGCTTTGATCCATAATAACGCGTCAGCATCCCTTGAAAGCAGGAGGAGACTTCAGAAGCACTGAATCAATTTTCACATTCCTGTCTTTAATAACAGTTTCATTTGCAGTAGCATATTAAATCCCCTTTCCTCAGACATTTTCTTAAAACCCTAATGCATGATCAATCTGAAATGATAAATAAGCCTCCGTACTTCCTGTCTTTATCACCGTCAGCATCCCTTTTGCTCTTTATAAATCAAACGTTTGCAGTACCTGAATGACTTCACCATGTTAAATTCCCCTTCCTCAAACATTTCAAGGGGAAAAAAACTCAGAAAAGGGTTGTAGCTACTTATAAAAGACCTAACACATGATCGTTCTGAAGTGATCAACACGGCCTGACTCATTATTGTTCTTCCTCCCAGTCCCTCCACATGCAGAGGTGTCTGGCTACAACGGAGACTGGTCTGTGGGTATGGAGAATGCTGCCCTGAGGTGCGTGAGTGGAGGAAACCCCAAACCACAGAGTTTCACCTGGACCAGGTACAGTAGGACCCGCCTCCCTCTCTGGCTGTCTATTACTCGTGTGACTAACTGTCTGCTGTGTCTGGTCACTGTTAATTTTCTCGTAACTTCTGACAGCAATTAAACCAATTATTTTTGCTTTGATTCCATGGTTGTGTTCAGTGGTGGAAGAAGTATTCAGATCCTTTACTTTAGTAAAAGTTCTAAAACCACACTTTGAAAATACTCTGTTACAAGTAAAAGTCCTGCATTGGAAATGTTACTTAAGAAAAAGTATTTAATTTCATCAGGAAAATGCACTTAAAGTATCGAAAGTAAAGGTACTCAATGCAAAAAAATCCTCACATTTTAGAAACTGTAAACGGTTGAGTTTAATGTTCCAATCATTTCAGCTGGGCTCTTTATATTATATTATTGGGTAGTTTAATTTATGATAAAGCTTTGTATGTTATAAACCACATGTGTTTTGCGTGCAAAAAATCTTAACATGTAAAGTAACTACTAACTAAAGCATTCAGATGAATGTAGAGGAGTAAAAAGTACAAGATTTCTTTTTGAAATGTAGCGGAGTAGAATTAGAAAGTGGCATGAAAACAAAAGACTCAAATAAAGAACAAATACCTCAACATTTGTATTTATGTTCAGCACTTGAGTAAACATACTTAGTTACATTCCACCACTGGCAAGGTTCCAATCAGGACATCCTCGCCAAAGTCAAATGTAAAAAAATGCATCCATTTAACGCGGATGTTTTTATTATTGCTCCACTCCTGGTCTTCTTTAACGTGACTGTGTGCTTCATATTTAAATTTCAAAATAACATATCATTTGAAGCAATATTGACAGTCACTGGGAATTGTCATAAAAGGTTAGGGAAATAAACTCATCTTTTATAATTACTCAATTTAAATGGAGAAAATGCCATTTTCGTATCAAGTCATGACATGAAGTATTAGCCTTCCAAATATGTGTGTGGAAAAAGCTGACTGTCCAAATTTAGATCCACAATTAAAGTTGCCAGTTGCCATGCTCCTAGTCACTCTGTCACTGCCTTGTCTTTGAAAACATCTGGAAAGAGGCTCTGGGGCACAGCTGTTAATGCACTTGAAAACTAATTTGAGAAAACAAACATGAATAATCTGTCAACAGTATCCACTGACTGACAGAAATGTAGCAATTTGCCCACAAATGTTACTGAAGAAGACTGCTAGTGTAGCAAGAAAACGTGGATGTAAACCATGCATGATTTAAAATATTCAAAAGGTCGACTACGCAAATGTTGAAAAAGAAAATACACTTAAATACTTTTTGTCAGACCTCCAAGACTCACACAATGCATGTTATGTCGCATCAGCATGTCCTGTTCAACTGAGAGCATCTATTCAGTATTAATTACGTGGATCGCAACCCTTTCCACATGCCTTAACCAAACAAGCCCTGGCATTGTCACCTCCTGTTTCTGCTGCCTGAATGGAAACTGACATATTCAAATGTGTGTGTCATATAACAATGCGACACATTGCTGCCCAGCTTTAAACCCTGGACCAGGGTTTGACTTATTCTTCTGCCTGAGTCACCTGGTGGCATCTATAAGCAGTTTCCTTTAGTGGGTTATTATATTCGCAAGGTGTGGCGAAGAGTTTGGCTAGAAAAACGCGAGCCGCAAAAGTGATATAGAAGTCTCCCATGCAAGTATGAGAAGTGACAGTTAGGCCCTAAGGAAGAAATTCCTGACACATATGTGGCATTCTAAAATATAAAAGATGAAATGCTTGATGATGCTTTTTGCTGATTTGAGTGTTTTTGCCATGTGGTGATGTATACATTATTTGTTGTTAGTCCCGGGAACACAACTTAGTGAAAATGAGCTTTTGTTTTGTGACGATTACCAGACACAGGGCATGCACTCAAGCATACACATCATGAATGAGCATGTATTTACACACACACACACACACACACACACACACACACACACACACACACACACACACACACACACACACACACACACACACCACACACACACAATACAAATGTGAAGCGGGCAAACCTGTTGGATTTGTCAGTAAAAGTCGGCGGGTGAAGTAATAGCTAGTGTCACAGTGTCGTGTTGCGGCTTGTGTTGAGAGCAGACAGATGAGACAGTTTCACACGAAGGAGGGAGGCAGAGGGGGAATGAGAAATAAGAGAAAGAGAAAGGGATGAGCAGTCCCAATAAGAGAGAGAAACTGGTGGGAGCAGGTAGGCAGAGAGGGTTAGGTGAGCCAAGGGGGTGGTGAGAGAAGGAAGAGGAAGCAGAATGTGGGGATTTGCGTGAGATGTTATCATGGAGATGTGTCCACATGTAAAAACGGACTGTTCCTCTTTTCTGCTAGTGGTATGGGTTAGAGTGATCTATGTGAAAAGAAACTTGCTTCAGTGCATAAGTTCCCATAATAGTGAAAAAAACATTAAGTGTTTCTGGGGCAATGCAGGTTGATAATGTTCACAACAAAAGGCAGGCATTACATTAAGGTCAAGTCTGTTCTAACTGATTCAATCAAATGCGCTCAAAACAACAACACTGAGGCAACACCCTGGACTATGTTGCTCATCAAAGTTTCTAAAAGATTGTCCCTGACTCATACTGCCAGGAATTAGGAGGTGGTTCCAAATAATTAAAGGGCATTATTGAAATATTAACTCAGAAATAAGAGATGAATGCCCGGTTAATCACCAAAGTAACTCTCCTCCTGAAGGTTTAGGAAATGCTTTCAAATGGTTTAATTGTGCTTTATGTTCTCCAGTTAGTTCTTGGTGGGGTTAACATGAGCAGTCATATGCAACCTGGCTGAACAAACGCAACTGCACCGCCTACAGAAACGTTTGCTTCATAAGGGACTGGGAGCAAGGCTTTACAGGGAGAGGAGTTCAGAAAAGAAGGGGGTCATGTGTTTGTTTTTGCTGTATGAAGGGTTTTCACATTTTGAGGGGGGAAGGGGGGGGCAGAAAAAAGAAGAAAGCAGAAATACATTAAAAATAAAATGTGTCAAAAGCAAGTGGAACCCTCTGGGCCTATGCAGAGGTGCCTCACATTCTTTCTGTTGGCCAGCACGGCCAATGGTTGCAAAAGAAGTCTGATTGTGAGAAATGTACCCTACTTACCAACAGCGTGCCCCTCTTGTCCAAATATGGTCACTTCTGGCTTAAAAAAACAAGATTGCCACAGCCAAAATGTCAAACTCGGCTTCAAAACGGTACTACACAAACTGATACGTAGGTGACATCCTGGTGGCTACGTTCACTTCTTTTCTACAGTCTACGGTCAAAACGTATAAATATGTGATAGTGACAGCTCTTTATTCAAAAGACTATTTGGCAAACAAGATGCATCATTATTTTATGGTTTCCACAGTTGTTAATTATACATCTGTAACGCCCTACAGTGCCCTGCTAGGCCATGAATTACTACAACAACTGCTATTTTTAGTCATAGTTCCATTATCTTTATTGTGACTATTATTTGCACTGTTCATCACACCCCCAACCGCCTGCCGAGCGCCTGGGTCTGTCTCAAGTTTCTCCCTAAAAGGAAGATTTTACTAAATGCTTGCTCTTGGGGAAATCACTGGAATTGTTGGGTGTTTGTAAATGATGGAGTGGGGTCTAGACCTACTCGATCTGTAAAGTGTCTTGAGATAACTTTTGTTATGAATAGACGCTACAAATAAAATTCGATTGAACCTCTGTTGTGGCTTTATGTGAAAATGATTATTTCATTGCCATGTTATAGTTTACATTTAATAGTCATTAATGGCCAAATGCATTGCATCAATCAATAGTGTTGTGCTACTTATCACGAGATATTGTGGGGAGGGTGTTTTTTTGTTAAAGATTAAAGTGAAATAGAGTACAAAAACATCACATCTGTAAACATATTTTTAAATATGGAACTCAGATTACCACTTAACCCAGATTATAAAGTAAAATTTCCATGTGTTAATATAAATTAATGCATCTTTGTCTCATTTTGTTTGCAGAATTGGGGGACAGTTACCGGAAGGTGTGATCCCCCACCCTAATGGAACATTAGTTTTTGGACGACCCCTGAACTTATTAGATGGAGGCATCTACCAGTGCGTGGCGAAGAATGACGTGGGACAAGGGAAAGCGGAGTTGGAGATTAATGTGACAGGTAGATGAAAGCAACGTTACATCTCATAGCCTACGAAGACTTACTGTAAGAATATATACAGTACATCCAAGGTTTTCCCAGTCATTATAAGGTTTAGGTGCAGCACCCAAGCCGTATTGGGCAGCACCTAAAGGCGTTGACACACCAACCTGATTATCGGCCGTTGGACAGTCTGCCGAGGTTGGTGACTCGAGTCTGTTCGCTGTATTCCGTGCTGTCGTCAGTCGGAGGAGCTGTCGGCTTTAATTTGGGCCGATTTGATTTGTTGAATCCACCAGTGGGCAGTCGGACTTAATGACCAATCTGATTGGTGGAGTGCCAGCCCTTGACTAGTGAATCAGTGCACTTATGTTAAAACACTTACCGGAAATGATGAGCAGCATTGGAAGCCTCTCAAAATCTGATGAAAATCTCTCTGACCTTAGTTGATCCAACTGACCTTTGTTGATCAAAAAAACAAAACATATGCTGCAACTGTATGCACTACATCTCGCTTAAAATGTCTTCAGAAACACATTTTGGTGAACTATTTATGGTCCGCTTTGAAATTTATGAGAAGCCAGACTCACGTTACGCGACGATACAGATTAGCGCCACCTGTTGTTATGGAGAATGAATGAATGTAACTAAAAGGCTTTTCTCAGATCTAATGGTTATAATTTTTTAGCAAATTTTGCCTTTAAGCTTCTTGAGCGTCATTTTATTTCTTATCTGCTTTAACGTTTCTACACATTTTGGCCACAGATATGGTAATAATGGGGCAGCCTCTGGCTCACCCAGTGTGCGTCCAATGTAGGGTTAGTCCTTTGCGGCAGCACGGGTTTGACTATGACCTGCGTGTCCTTTGCTGCATGTCATCCCCGCTGTCTCTCCCCTCTTTTCTGTCCATCCACTGTCACTCTGGAAGAAAGGAAAAAGACCCCAAAAATAATCTTAAAAAATAAGATATGGTAATAAAAATGGTCCAAAGAAAAAAGAAAAAGATATGCAAAACTACCACAAACTGAATACAAAGAGACGCCAAATGACAACAGAGACCCAAAACAACCCAAAAAAAACAAAAATTACAAAATCCCACAAAGAGACACAAAATGTATTGGGAAATTGCATTCGTTTTAATTGAAAATGGACATTTTTTTGAGGAAGGACGCCTAAACCCTCTGCCAAATACACGCACCTAAATCATCCTCAAAGCTAGGGAAAACTGTACACATCCATTAACTCCCCAACTCACTCTCTACTTTACAGAATGTTACCCAGTGATTTGTTCATTAAAAAACTGGCTGATGATCATCGTGGGGGGCGTTGCGGGGGGGCTGCTGATCTTGATGCTCATCGTCATCATCGCTGTCACTTGTCATCACAAACGCAGGAACAAGAAACTGGAGAGGGAGCTGACTGTGAAGAAGTATGTTGACTTTCTCTTTCATTAAGATGAGATAAGATGATAAGGAAGTTTAATGATGGCCGCAGGGAAAACTGAGCAAGTAGGAATAGCTAAGAATGGAACAAATCTACGTTGTTAAGTATGTTGCTTTGACGTAGAATTAGAGGAACAAGAAGTGTCAGATTCAGTTGATAAATGACTGTGGGGCAGGATATGCAAAATAACAGCAGAAAATATGCACAAAAACTAAATAGAAAACATGTAGTATGAAGTATACATTAAAGCTTCAAATGTTTAGGAATACGCATAATTCACAAGGGACCTGTGTCAATTTCTTCAATCATTTAAATATCTTTCTCCTTTTTGTTTCTGGTTTCTCACAGGGAGGAAATAAGCACTCTCACCAGACAAGCTTCTTTCAGGAGAATGAACTCCGTCAGCACAGACGCCAGAGGAGCGGTACTAAGACTGAATTATTCTTCTCACACTGAGCATACGGTCTTACTGCAGCTTCATCTCGTATTTTCTCCTGTGTCTGTGTGACCTGATTCAGGCTGCTGCTGGTCCCATATGTTTCACACAATTCAAGAGTTTTTATTTAAAATATGTTCTGTGATGAATACCTAAGACTGTGTCAGTTAGTTGTTGCAGTCAAATGATAACATCTTTCTTCACTTACAAGTGAGTGGGTTTGGAAGTTTTCAAATGACTTTTTTTCCCCCAGTCCCACGTGTAATCTAGCCCTCTGTTTCTTTTCATTGCAGACAGAGGAGAACATCCCTCTGAGGGTAGAGGGAACCACAAGGACCAGCATGTCTTCCCTCGGGTCAGTCATATACATATCTATAAATCTAACTCTGCATACAGGAACAGGGCCGCGGACTGAGGCTTTACTGTCCAGATGCCACACGGCTACATTCTGAGCTTCAAATCATTTTAAATCTAAAATTTAGTGCATCTCAGCTATTGATATGATCAATAATAACGCTGACCTTTGAGCTACTTGTATCCACCTTTTCTTTTGGGACCTCATGTTTCTAGAGTATGTTTTGTTTAAATTCTCAAAAGAAAACAAAAAAACATCCCTATCCCTCTCCATGGATCATAAATAGTGCTTAAAAGAATAGTTTTACATTTAACAAACATTTTGAGAACATTGATTCCACTCTCATGTCCATTAAATATGAAGCTACAGTAGAGCCAGTAGCTGGTTAGCATAGCTTAGTACAGACACTGTTTCCAGTCTAGCTGTAGCTTTATATTTTGCATACAGACACAAAAGTGAAGTCAATTTTCTCAACACTCAAGAAATCCAATAAGCCTATTTAATATTTTGGGGCAAATAAGCCCCAAAATATTGGACTATTTTCTTTAATTCATCAATTGGCATGCAAAGTTAATTATCTCAGATTTACTTGGTTTATATACAATTTATTATGTTTTATAACTAAAGTCTCTTCAGTTTAAACAAAGGGGGCAAAAGGCATTAGAATTAGTGCGCCCGATCAGTGCACGAGTAAAAACTAATCAATGTCTTTTCCTACGCTGACAGGAGACTCACTGCCGTGACAGCCGGTCTACTATCTCAGGTGGACAGGGAGGAGGGGTAGCGTTTGACTACCTGGGCAGGCCCCTCCTGCACAACACCTCGCGGAAGGGACGGGACAGGCTTCTGGATAGAGACGAGGAGAACCGATTAGAGTGGAGACATACGTGAGAAACAGCGCTATTTCTTTGTAAGTCTGTCTTTGTGCATGTGTGATTCCGGGCAAGTCAAAGCCTGATTTCACCAAAGTGTGGAATGCATCTCACCCAGTTTATTAACCTCTGCATATTTGATGATGCAATTAAGAAGTGTGTCTGCTCTGTGTCGTTGCAGCAGGAAACTCGTTTCGCCCGTCCTCTGACGCCTTCAACCTTCCCGAAGGTACAGTCCATTGATGGTGTAAGACAGCCAAACGGCAGTGCCATTATCCCATCAGCTGGGGGTTCAAGGCCAGGAAGTGTTATCAGGAATCACCAGCACCCTCCTTTGAACTCCAACTACCCACCGGTAACAGATGATGAGGATGAAGTTGATGAAGGTTTGGGGGGTCCCGCCAGTCAGGAGCATCCCGATGACAAAGACAGCGAGACCAGTAGCTCCCAGGTGTCCGAGGCTCACAGCACACGCTATCTGCAGACTAACGGCACAATCAGACCAAGCCCCACTGTGGTCAGCCCCCATGCCTCCCTGATCCACAAGGCCCAGATAGTTTAGCAGGTACCTGGAAAATAACATGTGAAACTACAAGAATGGACAGCTTTGGTTTTGAAGGTGGTTCGAACGTGTATAAGCGGACAAAGTTGGCCCAGAAAACCAGTTTATGGTCCATTATGAAAAATTTGCCCTTTGACTAAAATGCTGCTTTTTCTTTATTGTGTGTGTGGGACATGATGCAATAGAAGAAATCCTTAAATGGAACAATCTACTCTAAAGCATCTACTGGACATTTGGACATCTGATTTCTGCATGATGTTTGGTGATCAACATTGTGTTGTGTATTCCCAAGACGTACTGGCACAAACTAAGACAATGTCGCAACATTTCCAGTGCAGCTATACTACAGTTATCAGCAGTCAATACTCGTTGCTCACCTTTCGCAATACAGTATCTGTTGCTCTGTAGCAGGGGAATACAGTTGACATACCTTTTGTGTGGGATGTCGAAAGCAAGAACATCAGTAGGAAATCAGGAAAGAAGCAGCAGGAGAAGTAGAGGAGGCTTTGGGATAAGTTGGTACGTCAGAACCGTGCATTGCAACACCTGGAGGGTGGATTTAGGTTGGAGTGGTGTTCAGTGTATCAGTGACTATGTCTGTGCTGACACAACACGCTTTGGGATCTGATCCAAACCATGGGGTTGGTCCTCTTTTGCCACACCTGCAACATGCATACCTCCATACTGTCATGCTGTCCTTGTGCCGGTATAAGCACTGAGACATTTTGGATTAGATAAAGCCTTCATACAGCCAAAACTCCAATATAGTGTTATGTTGATGTAGTGATTTGGCAATCTGTAAATCTGTGCAAAAATGCAAACTTATTTTTTTAATGAATTATCTCTTTAAATCCCAATCATCAATACAGTAAATAATGAATTAGCTGACACTTATGGCAGAAAAATAAATAATCAACATACCCTGCTCCTATGTTTGCGAGAATGAAAGTTTTAACACTAGCCTACATATTAAACATGCACACTCACAAAGTGATGAAATGAAAAACGGTCAAATGTTTGTTAAATTATACTTTTATTTCACTCTTTTTACTGCATTATGTGCTACTTTTGTGACTACGCTACAGAGAGAGACAGAAAAGCTGCCACATTGTGACATGCTTATCTGAACGTTTTATTATTATTTTTTTTTCTTCCAAGACAAAATAATGACTTTCCGAGTGCAAATTCTTAATATTTTCACAAAATCTAACATGTCTTATCTATCTGTAGACAAATAATAGTAGATAGGCTAGATGTTGTGTACATATGTATTGGGTTCTGTTACAGCCATGAATGAGAAGCAATGTGCCAAAGGGAAAATATATTAAAAAAACAAACATCACTTTTGCTTTTTGGCAAATATGAAGTATTATTTCGTTCTTCACACATGTATTACACTGTACTGTTTTGATTTATGTTACCTTCTGTAAATACAATGCAGATATGTGACAGTTTGTGGCAAAGGCAGTGTACCATGTGTGAGTGTCAGCCAACAGGTAAGAGTAGCAGATGATTGGTACGATGTGTGAATTTAGGTTGTATTTGTTGCAGACAGTGCCCCCTGATGTGTACTGCTGGAAAGTGCAGGGACCTGAAAGAGCATGCTGCAAACTACAGAACTATGAAAAACTCTGGATTCCACTGTGATTTCGTAAAAATGATCTTCCGGGTCACCTGCCTGGAGTTACATTTATTTTAAGTGCTATGTATGGGTATTGTATTAATGGGTTGCAATAAATGTGCATGTTTTTGTAAATCTTGGATGCTAACTCATAATTTCTGGATCATCAAAATATGGGGGGTTTACTTAGCCTATACTTATTCTGGTCTGCTATTGAATTGTTGTCTGAGATTCCTGAGCAGTATGAAAAAGTGCCTTGGGCACAAAGATGGGGTTGTGTGATAATTATTATTTTAAAATCCACTGACTATATGGATAAATACCTCACACAACCCCACATCAGAATATCCAAACTGTCCCTTTAACCCACCTGTTCCTTCTACTCTAGGTGCTGAAGTATCCTGTTGCATTATACTGCGTGTGCAGTGTCAGTAAATTGGTGGTACAATTTCATTCAAGAATAAGCACCATACAAGCACAACATCAGCTAACGACTTAAAGGTAGCCAAAAAAAAATAGATTTTGACCCAGGGCCATACACGACATAACATAATTGGTGGTAATGCAGAGGCCACCACAGGCTCTTATAATTCTGGGGAGAATGTACAGTAGCCTGTATAGCCTAAATAAGACTATTTTGGTAGTTTGGTTTAAACCACTATTTTGACATACAAATGTCTAGCACTGTTGATTAAAATAAAAAAATAAAAAAAAACACAAAATAAAGAAATTTGGACTCGCCGGAAATGTGTAATGAATGAGGTCATGCAGAAGGAGGAAACAGATCTCGATAGCTAAGATGGCGGAGGAGCAGCAGGAATCATCACAGGCAGAGGGGGAGGGTGAGAGAAACCCTCACAACACAAAATATCCAACTAACAGCGCGGTCATTTCTCTTACAAGTTAAGCCCACATCCATACTTGTGTCCGTCGGCGTTTCAGCCGCTGCCCCCTCCGTGATTAAGGCGGTTGACTTGCAGCGATGAGGGGGACGCAGGCCAGAGCTTGTTGGCTAACGTTAGCTAGCTACCATTGCTACACAAAGAGAAAACGCTTGTTTAGTTTATTTGGCGGGAAACCCCAATTTGACAGGCCTATATTTTTTGGGACTTTTTGGAAACTTTTGAATGTATTTTAAATTTTAAAAAAGAAAGGAAACCACTTTTTGAAATTAAAAACCAATTCCCTGTTTTTTGCGACCAAATTTTTTTGTTTTCGCACGCTCGAGTGCCAAGTTGACGAGGGTTAGCGGGTTTTTGGGGATTTATTTGTTTTTATGAAAAGTGCTGACTACGGCTGAATGTCTTGAGTGTCTGCTTTTTAGTCATGGCATATGAGGGGAAAAGGGAAGAAAAAAATTGTCTTCAGTGGGCTTTTTTTTGTTTTTTTTTTTTTTAACTTAAATTGGGCTTTTTTAAAAATCCAAACGAGATGTTTTCCCTTTCTGTTTAAAAAATTTGAGGGAAATCGCCCAAAATTGTGGCTTTCTGGATGTCACTGAAAACATAAAAACGGCTGCCCACGTTTAAAATTCCCTTGTATGCATTTACTTTGGGGGGGCAGGGGCTCAGGGAGGGGGGGGTTGGGAACGGGGTTCAAGTCCCCGTAGACCAAAGTACTCAGGGGTGGTTTGGGTAGTTTGGTAGATGTTTTTCACCCCCTTTGGGCCAGGGTTCCTTACAAGGCCCCAAACCCCCCCCCTCCAATTTGCTCAGGGCGCTGGCCAAATGAATGGGTTCCGGGGTTGTTTTGTGTGGGGGTGTGTGTGTGGTTTGTTTGTGTTTTGTGTTTTGGGGTTTGTGTGTTTTTTTTTCAAGCCTTTGTATGTTAAAAACCCGATTTTTTACTTTGTATTTACTTTTAAATTTTCCCCCTGGGGATCAAAATAAAACTTTTAAAATATATATATATTATTATTTTTAAAATATTCTGTTTTGTGGGGCTTTTTTGCAGCTGTACTTTTTCAGCTTTAATTTTTAAAATTAAGATACTCCTTATTTGGTTTAGTTGTCTGCTTTTTTCTTTTAAAAATAACTTTTGGCATCCTGATTTTCCCAAACTTTTTAAACCCCCAATGTTTTAGTTTATGTCCCCACTAAATTTTTTAACCTACCAATTTTACATTCTGATATTCTTCAAACATGGCCCTGGTCTGATGCAGAGTTAAACCAAATCCTAAAAAAGTTTTTTCCTTAGGGTGCCCCAAATTTGGGGGGGCTTGGTCCCCTCTTCTCTCTTTTTAGCCCCTTTTTAAATATTTGGTTGGTGGGGGGTGTATTATTTTATTTCGGGCCCCTCTTTTTTTTTAAATTTTGTTAATACCAGTGACAAACTTTTAAATTCCCCCTTGGGATTAAAAAATTTTAGGGCCCTTTTTCTTTAGAAATTTTTCTCGGGAAACCCAGCTATCTCTCCTTCTCTCACGGGGGAACTGCCTCGCATATGATGAGGCCTAATTGCTAAACCGGACAAACCCTCAGGGGGTAAAAATCCCCATTTTTGGGGAAAACAGGATAAAAGGGGTTTCCAGTTCCCCTTTCCAATTTTTTATAGATTTTGAACATCCAAAAATTGCCCGGGTTCCCTATCGCTAAACCCTTTCTTTGCGGCTGTCACATGACAGCCTTTTTTCATTACTTTTTTTTTTTCCCAAACTTTTTTTTAATGAAAAGCTAAACAAAAATTTTTAGCTATAGGTGGACATTATTTTTGACAAAAACCCAATCGGATATGAACTAAAAATCTTTTAGATTTTTGGAATCTTAATATTGTAATAGGGCTAATTTTGTCTTTTCCTGTTTTTAAAGGCGCCTGAAAGAAAAGTTATGTATTTTCGGAACTAACCAACTTTTTTTACTGTTCATTATTTCCCTTTTAAACCCACATATTTTTTTAAAATCCACATCACATTCCATGTGAATTTTTGGAAAGCCCCAAATACCCAAAAACTAAAATTGGGTTGGGGAAAACAATATAAAGGGTCAAAAATATTGTGATTTTTGTTTTTCTCCATATTGCCCAGCCCATACATTGAGCACAGCCCTTTAAAGTTTCCTGTTAATCAGCAACCTTGACCTTGACCTGGGGCTGTGCAATTAATCAAAACTTTAGACGCAATTACAATTTCGGCTCCTAACGATCATAGAACAGAATAATCGAGAAAAAAACGATTATTTTGCACATTTTGTTTTGCAAGTACATTCTTATTTTGTCTTCTTCTAAATGAAAACAAAAACAAACAAAAGTATGAAGGAACATGTTACAGTTCAAGTTGTTTTCACTGTTGATTCCATGTTTTCTAAGTGCAGTATTTGCAACATGTTTCCAAAAGACAATGAGTAATTGTGTTAAATAATCGTGATTTCAATTTTAACCAAAACAAATTGTCATTATGATTTTGAGCTCTACCTTGACCTGTTAAGAGCAGCCATGTTTTTGCCATTATTTTGTAATACAAACATAATGCATAGTTAATGTTTTTAGTCTATATTGTAGCCTTTGTTCAGACTAGAAGCACAGCCGGTCAGGACAGAGTCCTCCATGATTGATGTTCCATACAGGGCATCCCCTAACTTTTTTTTTTTTTTTTCCGTGGGTATCTAGATAGCCAACAGTAACCCTTTAGTGTCGGACAGACAGGACCTGGCGGTGCTGCAGAGGGAATACGCTGAGGAGGACACAGTTTATCAGCTCAAGATCAAGGTCAGTCCAACCACACTAACTGGAGTCCGGTTACTGCACTCTCATCAGGGTGCATTCCCTCCACAGTCCAGGGTGTCATTTCATCCAGAGCCACAAAACCAAACTGTGTGTTGCCTACACACTCAAATACAGTTTTTGCATCATTTCTTTTCTTGTTTTGTTGCAGGACCTACACAAAAAATACTCGTACATTCGTAAGACGCGACCAGATGGGAACTGTTTCTACAGAGCCTTCGGCTTCGCGCATCTCGAGTCGCTGCTCGATGACAGCAAAGAACTGCAGAAGTGAGTGTGGCAGTGGGTGCGGTTTGGGTCTTTGGTTTTGACTTTTCGCAGCTGTGACGATTTAATACATTTATTTTGTATAGTTTTATACAACTCTGTCACGTGCGGATACAGTACATTAGGGCTGCACGATTATGGCCAAAATGATAATCACGATTATTTTGATCAAAATTTTGATTGCGATTATTCTCACGATTATTTGTTGTTTTTAACCAAAACAAATTGTATTGTCACATAGGCTATTTATAACTGCGAGAGGGAGTGTGATGGACGCTACTCACAGAGAGACGGCTGATCATTATGAACGGGTCTAGCACGGGTCGAACGGCGGATACACACGGCGTGTGTATGAAACGTCTGTATCTTCACTGCGCTGCATTTTTATGAACTATGATCTTCTCGCAATGGGTCACATCTCTGGCCCAGGTCCATCAGCCCCGTCTCACGCTGTTACTCTACAAACTGAAGTTAGTTGCATCCAATAACTTCTCCTGTGTTCTTCGCCGTGGCCGCCGCGATAGCAGTTACCCAGAGTTTGATCGTGGGAAGTCAAAATTGTGATCGCGATTAAAATTCGACTAATTGTGCAACCCTACAGTACATACAGTAGCTATACAATTATGTTTAGAGTCACATAACAATTAGGCGTTCTTTTGTGGGCACAGTGCTCTTCGTCTTTTTCCATTGCACTTAAACTCTAACAAAGACTATGGCGGTCATTATGTTTTCTGTCTCTTCAGGTTCAAAGCCGTGGCAACTAAAAGTAAACTGGAACTGGTTAACGAGGGCTTCACTGAGTTTACCATTGAAGACTTTCACAATACTGTGAGTTTCTTGTTCAAGTAAAATACATAAATTGCTAACTGACAAACCTACATGCAGATGTTTTTTCTTTGATACGGAAGTAGCAATTATTCAGTTCAGTTTTATTTAGACAGCGCCAATTCACAACAACATTTATCTCATTGCGCTTTTCAAAAAAGAGCAGGTCTAGACTGGACTCTGTGATGTTATTTAGAGAAACCCAACAATTCCCATAAAATAAAAATAGCTTCCTAAAGTTTTAACAACAACAGTTTACTTGCAAGGATTGTAGACTGCTTGAGGCCTCTTCACAGTCACTGCAGCCAACCTGACACGCCCCCATGTAGGGCTGGGTACCGAACTTCGGTTTTTTTATGGTACCGACCGAAATGTTTCGG
This sequence comes from Etheostoma spectabile, assembly GCF_008692095.1. NCBI lineage: Eukaryota > Metazoa > Chordata > Actinopteri > Perciformes > Percidae > Etheostoma > Etheostoma spectabile. The sequence continues at coordinate 437,525 of NC_045751.1, forward strand.
TTTTACACAGTATCAAATTATGCCTCGTCTTTCGGTGCCAAGTTTCGGTGATTGGCTGTAACGTTAAACGTGATTGCGTCACCCAGGAAAAATACATCCGTGGTTACGCCGTTAGACGGGGTTCACGTGTATCTGTTGTGAACTGGTTGCGAGCAACGTTGTACCGCTTAAAAATGCCACCTAGAAGAGCGGACCGCAGGCTGCGCAGCCTGCGCAGCCCTCCTCCTCTCAGCCGCCTGTGGGCAATGCAAAACCAGAGCCGACTCCGAGTGATTCAAAATATCCACCACCGGACTCCGCCTCATCAAGGAGTACCGAGGACGGCGCTGTGTCTGGGATTTCAACAGGTTTATGTTTATTAGCGTTACTGCAACTTAACACGTGCATCGTGCTGAGTTAGCGTGTAGCCTTATTTATTGCTGCGTAGCTAGCTAAATCAAAAGCTAACATTTACAGACAATACTTTGTCCATGTTTGTAAAAATATGCTTATCCATTGGGTCAGCTGGTTAAACAGCTAACCTTATCTTCACTGTTATTTTTATATTCTCCTCACAGTAGCCTCTGACTCTGATGTGTGTGATTTTCTTTCTCAGAATTGATATTATAAAACTGGTATTGAAAAAGGTATCGTTCAGGAACCGATATCGAAGTAAAGGTATCGGTATTGGTACCGGTATCGAAAATTTTTGATTGATACCCAGCCCTACCCCCATGTGACGTCAAAATGACGTAGACTTGGTGACACGGGTGGATTTTAAGTGTTTGACCAGAGGTTGCACACCACTCTATTTTTTTCAGTGACAAAGCAGAAACAGGAAGCACGGGCGAGTTGATGGCAGCACTCTGAGTGACTGCAAGTCTCTCTTGTAAACTTACTGGGTTAAGATGAGTTCTTTTATGGTGATTGAGAAGCTTGATCCGACCAAGTAGGTCATTGAATCAAATTGAAAAGATTGACGTCAATGCTGTTTCCAGTTCTGCCGTTTTTTACCTTCTTCTTCTTCTAGTCCGTAGAAATGGCAAAGTTGGCAGCCTTTCCTCCTCAGTGCCACCTCTGTTAAGGAGAAGACTGCAACTAGTGTCTCACCACCCCGCGGGAGTATAAACAATAACGGGGCTCCCATGACGTCACATTGGCACTCGTCAGGTCGGCTGCGGCGAGCATACCGGACGCTTTATAGAGCCTTAGCTTAGCCAAAATAGTTCATAGTAGTTTGTGGGTAAAACAAAACACTGATACAGATAATCTGCAAGCTGACAAATATCTACCCTGATTTTTGGCCAGCCCGATAATTGGTCGACCCCTATTTTAGACAGTGGTATAGGGATGGTAGTGCTCCAAAATTATGTCAAATTGCATATTCTCTTGATAGAAATAAATCCCATTTACCTGGAGAAAGACCCTTAAACCCCTCAAGAAAATATGCTCACCTAAATTTTTGACAAACCCAGGCAAAACACTGGTTTGAGAATATTTTGTTTCGTGAAGTAAACAGCGTTCAGTGATAGATAAAAATAAGCAAATAAAAGATGTAGAAGAGGAAGAAGAGTTTCACAGTAAGTCAAGGATATCTTGCATCCTGTCGGATTAAGTGTGTGATTCCATTGCCTGTAATTTGCATCATAAGTTGCCATGCCAACTCTGAGTGGTCATCTGCCAAAGTACATGTATTTGGTCAGCTGGAGCCGACAGACGCTCTAGATTTGGCCAGTTGGACAGTCATTTGGCAAGCTCCACACGCACGTATGAATCTAATGATGTGTACAATGTCTCTCCTCCCAAGTTCATGGACCTGATCGAACTGTGCGAGAAGCAGCCGCGCCTGCAGGAGCTCCTGAACTCCTTCAACGACCAGAACGTGTCGGACTACGTGGTGGTGTACCTGCGGCTGCTCACCTCGGGCTACCTGCAGCGAGAGTATGGCTTCTTTCAGCACTTCATAGAGGGAGGACGCTCCGTCAAGGAGTTCTGTCAGCAGGTGGGCTTTTAGAAATGGGCAGTCTGATGAAGGGCGGTGCAATAAATCAAAATGTTTACTGTGATTATGATTTCTGCTCCAAATGATCACAAAAACAGATTTATCGTTAAAAAGATATTTATTTATACTTTGAACTTTTTCTTTTTTCAAGTAAATTTATATTATTTTGTCTTCTAATGGGGAAAAAAAAGGTTCAAACGCCAAAAGTATTAAGGAAAAATTCACAGTCTGTTCATTAATTTTAGTTAAAGCTCTTTTCAAAAGACAAGGAGATTATTGACCAAATTGATTGAAATTTTTTTTCTCCATAAATGAGCATCCCTATTTTGATGCACTTAAGATTAGGTTTTAGCTCCTGAGAAACAAATCTCTATAAGTCTCATAACCGCTTCCTTTTTTCGCCAGTCGGTGGGAAAACATTTTTAAAATAGATGATGATAGAGGATGGTTACCCCCTTGGAAAGGTAAACTAAACTAGAGTGGGGTTGGTTTTAATATGTATTTCATATGTATGTACATATGAAATATTCTAGCAATATGTCACCTAGCATATAAAGCTTTTTGTTTAAAAAAAAACAAAAAAAGTCAGCCATTCTTGGGTGAATAAGTATAAAAAGCACATGTTCAATATCCATTCAAGTTCTGTAGAAACACTCATGTAATGTGCTTGTTTTTCTCTTTTTAGGAGGTAGAGCCTATGTCTAAAGAAAGTGACCACATCCACATCATTGCATTGGCCCAGGCCCTGAATGTATCCATCCTGGTGGAGTACATGGATAGAGGAGAGGGAGGAACAGTCAATCACCACGTCTTCCCTGAAGGTGGCGACCCACGCATCTTCCTCCTCTATAGACCTGGCCATTACGACATCTTGTACAAATAACACTCCTGGCCACAGCCCGCCTCATTCTCCTCCCGCTGCACGCTACAGCACTGGGGTTAAAAAACAACAAAAAGAAAAACGTCAGCAGCAACGTTGATGAAACATACATCTGTGTATACGATCACACTTATGTATTTAAAAAAAAAAAAAAAAAAGATAAAATTACATTACATGCCTCCCTTACCCCTCTCGTCCCAAACTCCCAAGTTTATCCTCAGTCAGCACACCATGGTTAATTAAATAATCTTTGGAAGAAATAGAAGTGACTCCAGGCATTTAGAGTTGTACAGGTTTTTTTTGTGGTTGTAAATGTTATCTACTTGCTTTATGTTGGATTATTTTCCTTTGTTACACTGCGTTTCATTAAGTTTTATTAAAGGGATTTACATCTTATGTGTTGTTTCGTTGTTATTTCAGGTTGAATGTAGGGCTACAACAGGGGATTATATGACCAATTAATCACTTATTTTTGTTGAGGAAAATTACAAATTATTTGAGCCCAAGGGGACATGATCAGTTAGCTTTTTGTCCGACCAACAGCTGAAAAATCAAATGTATGCAATTTGCACCGAGACAGAACATTTCCACATTTGAGAAGCTGAACCAGTAATTGTCGTACATTTTTTGCTGTTTGAATGACAATTTATCATGGAGATAGTATTCTGCCATTGATTGTCAAGCATTTGCATAACACTTTTAGGTATAAAAAGTGATTTGTAAGGCAAAAATATAACAATATATAAATATTGTTATATCTTAAGAGTGATACATTTTTGTAGCTGTAGGAGCCACTACCAGGAATGACATCCAATGCTGACCTACTCAATCCAGTGCATAGTTTCCTTACATGCATACATATTACAGCAAAGATGTAAAACAGTGAACTGAGATGGCTACAGGAGAACAGCTGTTTTTTGTTGACAATCAGTTGCGTGCGTGCACTTAGTTTACACCCGTATTTACACATGCGCAGTTGCGTCATTACAGCACGGTACGACCTACAACAGCAGGAAATGCCGTCTCGTTGCCGTTTCCGTGGGCTCTTGGTAGCAGGACATTTGGGCAGAGTGAGAACTCTTGCGTTGGACAACAGTGAAGAAGACAAGACACAAGGTCGCTAAGAAAAAATGTCTTTGTTAGCAAAGTCGCTGACACTGTCAGGCAGGAGACTAGTTGCCGCTTGTGTACGGCATCACTCGCTTACAAGTGCGTTCAAATCAACCTATCATTTTTCATTCAGATATTTCAATTAACTGAAATGTGTCTGTGTATGGTGTAATAGCAAGTAACACTTGGCAGTGGCACTGCAGTCAATAAGCTAGCCAGCTAGCTATTTAGATAGCCAACTAACGGTCAGTTGCAACGTTATATTTGACAAGTTGAATAACGTTAACGCTAGTTATCTGTTTTTTTTTTAGGAAGTGTTAATTTCACTTAACGTCAGCACGTTTGTGTTGATTGACACTCTATTTGGCTTGCTACATAGTCATTCAAGAGCTCTAATTTGGATACGTACCATCAATAGCGTTAGCACTTCTCCAAAGTTGTGGACTTGGTTAGTGTTGGCTAGCGGTAGCTAGTTGCCAGTTAGCTAACGTTACACAAAGTTAAAACGAATGCAGTATAACACAACACATGATACATCAACACATCTCTTCAGCAGTTTAAACAATAAAGAGCTGACATTATCATCTTCACAAATGATAGGCTTTAATCCAGGACAGTTTTAGCTATGTCTAATAAACTGGCAACTGAGGGTAGCCAATGCTGCTTTAATTTATTTCCATGAGCATGAAATCACAAAGTTTCTCAGCTTGGTAGATTTTTGTCATGTAGAATTCAATAGTGGCTTCTAAGGACCTAAGAAAAAGTTAAAAGAAAGGACATTTTAAAAAGAGTTTGGCATAAAGTCCCTCAATATATGACAGACCCATGTAGGCTCCAAGGTGAAATGTATTTGTGTTTTACAGCTAACGTTCACTTATTAACTTGCAATATAATCCCATCTGTGTTTCTGCCTAGCTGAACTGATTGAAAACATGGATAAGAAAGCAACCTGGGACCGCTTCTACGCCGAGAGCCGCAGCAAGACAACCACCTTCAAAAACTTTGAGTGGTTCTTTGGCTTCGATGCCGTCCGGGACTTCATTATGCCTCTCTTGCAGACCGAGTCCCACCCAGGTGCTGTGCTACAAGTCCTGGATATGGGCTGTGGCACTTCTGCTCTAGGGCCCTGTATTTTCAGACACTCAGCCCAGCCGGTCCGGGTCACTTGTGCAGACATTTCTCCCATAGCTGTGCAACTAATGCAAGAACATGTCCAAGCCAAAGCCATTCAGCCTCATAATCTTTGTTCTCAGCTTGAGTTTGTAGAGTTGGACTGCACACAGCTTCACAGGCACTGTGGCTATAGCAGTGTGGATCTTATAGTTGATAAGGGCACCACAGATGCCTTGTTGAGGTCTAAGGAAGGGAGAGGGAAGGCCAGTCTGGTGCTTAAACAGTGTTTGAAGGTTCTGCGGAGCTCTGGATCTCTGCTCCAGTTCTCAGATGAGGATCCTGATGCCAGGCTGTTGTGGCTGGAGACAGAGGCCCAGGAGCCGGGGGGGATGGCAGCAGATGTTGGTGTGCAAGAGGTTGGGGAGTGGGGGAATGTCTTATACTTACCAAGTGATCCTCGCCCTTATATAGATGAGAATTCACATTGGATAGTGAAAAAGATTAGGGGCCTTTTGAGTTATCGATCACGTTTCTTTGCGGGACACAGATAAAGTATAATTAAACCTGTTTTGTTTCACTCCCCAGAGCTGCCAATGTCCCCCCCAAAACCTATCCGTGGTTGGTTAAAGTTTCTATTTTTAAAATATTGTTTAAATCCCCCAAACATAGTTTTGGTTTTGGGGTTTTTTTTTTACATTTCAAAATTTTAATTTTTTTATTTTAATTTCAATTTTTATGTTTCGTTTCCCAAATCGGGTTTTTGGTTTTTTTTAAACTATAAAATCATATTAGAAAAACTGTTTTGGTACCCCAAATCTGGCCCTTTTTAAAATGGGGTTGGGGAAAAGTTACTTACAAAAAGAATTGTTACATTTACTGTTACTTTAAATAAGAAACAAAATTATCCAGTTCAAATTAAAAATAGTTACTTCAAAAAAAATAAGCTTCTTTCAAGTCGTTGAACAAATGCTAAAATGGACCCACCTCCACCTCTTTGGGGAATTTTAAAATAGGGGGATGTTAAATTTTTTTTAAATCTAATTTTTAAATTAAGGACATTTAAAATAAACATTAATATATATATTTTATATTTTATATATATTTTATATATATTATATAATATATATATAATAATTATACTTAAAAAAAGAAAAATATACCACCTCTAAACTAGTTTAATGTTTTGGGGCAAAGTGGGGATAGCCTCCAAAAAAAATGCCGCTGTCAAAAATTTAGTTCATAAGGGGCTTTATTTTCTCAAAAATTTTTACTCACCTCAGCAATTGTCAAAATTTTATCCCTTGTCTCATGCACCACGCACTAAAAAGATAGAACAGGGCGGTAAAAACGTATTGGGGGAAAGTAATCAGTCTTACTAAAAAAACCCCCTCCGGGGATTAATAAAAAAAAAATAAATTGAGAGGTAAAAAAAGGGTAGTTTTTACTGTCCTCAATCTGCCTCTTGAGATTTTTTTTTTTCTTTGATCTGCCTCAATCCTCTAATTTTGGTACCCATTCTTTTTTAGCGTAACCTTCTTAATTTTTTTTGGTTTGACCCCGGGTTTTTTTTTTGGATAAGCCTCAATTCTTTTTTTCCCCTGACACTTTTGATCAACTTTTGGTCTCACAAATCTTGAGTTAATCATTGGTGGTCGATCCCTGGGTCCTCCCCCTTTTTGGGGGAAGCCACTTACACAAAAATAGGGGATGAATGAAACTGTGCCCTTTGTAAACTTAATGACTAAATGGTAAGGGCCCCATCTGACGGCCCTCTATCTAGTGTGTGTTGGGGACTGGAAAGTACACAAACATTTTTGCCCCTCTCCCGTGACGCGAAAGGGAAAATTGCAGCGGATTTAAACACTGGAAAAATAGTTTTAATCTTTGCATTTTTTATTGGTCAAAAAGGTAAAAGAATTAAAGTTGTAGAAAAAAAAAAGGGGTGAAACAAGTTTCAATTTTAAAAAAATACATTTACAATTTTTTACCAGTGTCCTAAAAAAAACTGAGGGTTTTGCTTTTTAACTTTCCCCTCCTTTATTAATTTTCCTACAAACCATCCTAAATATTTCCATAAAGTGATGGTGGAAAAAAGCCCTTGTACCGTTTGAAAGCGGGGGTTTGAAAATAAACTTTGCGTCTGAAACTAAGTGATAGATACTTCAATTCAAACCTTTTAGTACAAATTTCCCTCTCTTTTTTTTTCCGGGGCGGGGTTCTTTTGAGATGCAGGGGGATTACAAAAAAAAGGGATTTTGAAGACTGTAATTTGGAACATCCACTGATTGTCAAATAAAAGCCCCACAAACATATTTTGAGGGGGGGTTTTTTCCCGTTCATTCTTAAAAAGGGCTCCCCCTGGGGAATGTCCCTGGTGGCTTTGTTCTTTTTTTTTACATAAAAACATCCTACAACTTCCAGAAGATCCACCCCAACTGCTTAAGAGGTTTTTGACAAGTTTACATTTTGTAAAAAAAAAAGAGCGGATTTGTTGTCTTAAACTGTTTTGATTCAAATTCTTTTGCATGCCTTTACTATACCTAAGCCATCTGTCACCCACAGACCACAGGATAAAGGGGTGTGGGGGTTGTCTTGTCCTCGGGGTCTAATTCTTCAAAAAATTGGCAGTCGCTGCTTTTTATTTTAATATTTGGACTGAAATTATAACCAAGATTTTGTCCAGTTTGTTCAGGGGTTATTTAAAAAAAATTTTAAATTATTGTTTTCCCATTTTTTGTCCTTTTTTGTAAAATGTTCTGAAAGAATTGAAATGTACCAAAAATAAAAGTCCTCATGTACCAGAATACTAAAAAGAACTGCTACAAACTATATTTTTCTATTTTTTTTATTTCCCACTCTTCTTCAACCCCACCCCCCGTAGCACCCCTCCCAAGATTTTGGGTCTGCCCCGGGTTCGCCAAAAAAAATTTTTTCCTCGCCCGTCCCTTGCTTGCCTGGAAAAAATACTAGATTTTGGGGTCCTTTAATTTTTGGAGTGTGGTCTAGACCTACTCATCTGTAAAGTGCCCGGGGATAACCTTTTATAAATTGATCCCAAAAATAAAATTGAATTAAAATTAAAAAATTAGCATAATAAAATACAAAACAAAACCTTTAACTTCTGGAACATACAAGCCCCAAGCTTTTTTGTTAGGCCCACGGCCTAATTAAATTCAGTTCATTTGTTAGTTGTAAAAAAAACAACAGTATCTCTTTGTGTTTTCATAAAAAAAGGGGTCTAGACCGTCTCGTGATTTTATTTACAGAACCCAACTTCCCCCAAAAGCCCTGGGCGCGGGGAAAAGAAAAACCCTTTTAAGGGGCAAAAACCTCGAGCAGCCCCGGGCTAAAGGCGGGGGGTTCCCCTTGACCGGGGGGGTGAGAGAAAAGAGAGTGGACAGACGGAAGCATGAAAATTGCGCAAGGTGGGAAGCAGGGAAAAGGACCAGGGGACCCAAACCACAGACCCGAGCAAAAACCCCTGTAAGGAAAACCCCTTTTTTTTTTTTTTTGGTTTAAATGTGTTTTTTTTTGAACAATCTCACCTAAAGTAAAAAGTTTTTGTTTTCTTCAGATTAAAGTAGAGGGAAACAAGTAAAATTTCCTCGAACTTTTAAAAATAGAAAAAAACCTAAGTAAAATTTTTCCAACAACAGCTGATTTTTCCAAAGGCCTGATTCACAATTAGTCGGGCGATCAATTCAGGTTTAAAAAACGGCTTAATGCTACAGTCCCGGTTTATCACGAAACTTGTTTTACCTCATCACTATTTCTTTCAAATTGACTTTTTGCACACAAAACATGCACTTTATAAATTACATTATATTTTTTTTTTTAAAACCTCAACATATAAGGCCTACATCTCCTGAAATTTTTTAGCCGGGGAAAAACCCTTGTTGATTTACAAACTGTTGGCCATTTCCTTCTAAAAGTGGGGATTTTGTCGCTGGGGTCTTTTAAATTTTAAGTGACTTTATAAAAGCAAAACTTTTTAACATTTTTTATTATTGGTATTCTTTTTCTAAATTTCCCTATTTCTTTTTTCTTTTCCCCCTTCTTTTTTGTCTATATTTATATATATATATTATAATATAAATTATATTTTAATATATTTTATATATATTTTATTTTTTCGCATGTTTCAGGTTTTTACAAGGAAAAATATTCCCAAAAATTTCCCCAAGGGACTTTTCCATCCAACAAAAAAACCGTCACAAAATCCCCAAACAGCTCTATTTTATCCAGCCCTTTACTTCCCCGACGTTTGGCGTCACTTGTCCCTTATTATCTGGGTAGCGTTTGGGGGCCCGCCATCAACCTCTTTGAAGGAGTAGTCCTTACCTAGTATGCCTTGGTCCCAAAAAAGGAAAAACGAAGTGAGATTTTTACTCGTAGCTAAACAAAGGAGTCAACAAAAACCCCGGGGTGAAAAAACGGCTGTATTTACAATTATTTATCAAAAACCCAAAAAAATTTGACCACTCCAGGTTTAAAGATGATACAACCTTTGACAACAAAGTGTTCCACTCACAGGTGGGAAAATTCCCCATGCCTCTGATCATACCCCTTTTTTGAAAAAAAAGCTTGGGTGAAGCTCGGGTATGCAAGAGAAACCCACGGGGCCTCCACCATTAGAAAATCGAAAAACCAAATTTTCACACCGTGGAACTTTTGGTACCCCCCTTTGGGGGGTGGATTTGGGCCCGTATAGTACAAATTACTGGGGGGTCCGAGGGTTAGAAAAAGGTGGAAAATGAGTTCGGAACTGGCAAATCGTACGGGCAAGAACCAGCTTTTATCAGCGAAACTTTTGTGTGTGATTGAAACAATGGTGGTTGGGGATATTGCAAGAAGCCCCCAATTTTCGTTCAGAGTAAGGATGTTGGGGGTATTTGTTTTTTTTTTTGGACAAAATTGTTTTTTAAATTTAATCAAAATTTAACGACCCCCCCCCCCCCCAAAAAAAAAATTTCACTGCAGGAAAAACCTGAATCCTTAAAATTTGTTGTAAAAAAAAAAATGAATTGGGCCATGCTCAGAGTCTGCAGGGGAAAATTTCAACCTGGCCACTGGAGGAACACACGAGAACCCAAGGTCCAAATTTGGTGCCGAATGGGTACTGGGCGTGTTTGGTTTGTTCAAGACCCCAACATTTCTTCCGATGGGGGTGGCTACCTTCAACTTTCCACAGGGTTCATTCCTATTGGGCCCAGGGGCCTTTTGGTTTTAGCTTTGCGAGAACAGGAATGATCCATCCTGTAATGATTCCTTGTCTGCTACAGCGTCCCCCCCGCCTGGTGAGTATTTAGTCCCCCGTGGAAGTGGAAAAAATTGCACTTCACATCACTTTGAATTAATGATTTATTCCCAAAGGGTTTTTTCTTTTTTTTTTTTTTTGTAAAAGCACAGTCATAAGGGAGACAATACAAAAGGAAGGAACCGGGGGGGCCCCCTCTGGGGCGAATGACCCTTTCTGTAAACAACTCCCGAAAAAGGTGAGGGGGAAATTTAAAAAAACTATACCTTTTTAAATAATTTAGATTGATGTTTCAAAAATGGCTACTGTTTGTGTTTCCCAGCTCCAGGGCAAGCTGAAGGTGGTGGGAATGAGTGGAGTCACCCTGAAGTGGAAAGAACAGCCTGATGGGAAAGTCTTCCACAAGGAGGGACAAAGTTCACAGAAGAAATTCAAAAAGAAAACTGAGCTCTGAAATTGAATTGAGATTTTCTCCTGAATAAAACATATGTGTGAACCCTTCTGCATCCCTTTAAAACATGCTCTAGTCTAGAACTATACTCATGCACTATTATACTTGTTTTGACGTACTATACTGTGACTTTTTGACATAAACTATGACTGTTTTTCAACATACTAGACTAGGACTTTTTATGACTTTTCAACATACTATACTGTAACTTTTTGTGATTTTTTCAAAATACTATGCTATGACTTTTTATAACTGTTTTTACATAGTATACTATGCCTTTTTTTGACACACTATAGGCCTACCATGACTTTTTTTTCTATATTTTAGTATACTTTTGTACATGCTATACTTTTGTGAATAATGTTACATTCCCATTCCATTCTGTGAGAACTCTGAAGAAAGTTCTTACGGGTTTCATTGGTATCCTAAATTGCAACCCTGTTTATCCTATCTGTGTGTATAAACCTTGGGACAATCCTTCTGCCAATCTTACTGCACGCCATCTAAATAAATGTAGCGATTGTTTGAAAATATAAACAATGTATCCTTCTGCGTCTCATTACACCTATAGAACCCTGCTTTGTGTTGTTTTTTTTCTCTGAGATGTCAACACTGTCAACACTATTTGAAAGGATTCAAACCAAAAAACAATACTGATTTAGTTGTTTCACAAAATATACTATGATTTTTATTTTGACAAACTATATTATGACTTTTTATGCCGTTTTTCCACAAACTATAAGCCTTCTATGACTTTTTTTCGACATGCTTTACTATGCATTTTTCGACATACTATACTATAACTTGTTTAGACATACTTTATTATGACTTTCCTGTCTTTTTTCGAAATAACATACTATACCATGACCTTTTATTACTTTTTCAACATACTATATTATGACTGAAACAGTAATGTAAAGGTCATAGCATAGTACTGTATGTCAAAAAAGTTATAGTAAAGTATGTGGGAAACAGTTATAGTCAAGTATGTGGAAAAGACAGTATAGTATGTTAAAAAAGTAATTAAACAGTCAGAGTACTGTGTATGTTGATAAAGAGATAAAAAGTCCAGTATAGTATGTTAAAAAAGTCAGAAAAAAGTCATAGGTCAACACATTCTATGATTTCATATTGACTATGCTCCAAGGATTTCACTAGCTTTGCTTTTCAAATTACATTACACTTCGAAGGTTATGGCATTTTGAGTTTAATAGTCATAAAAGGTCAAAGTGTTTTAATGTGAAAAAAGTGATTAAAAAGTAATAGTATAGTATGTCAAAAAAGTCATAGCAAAGTATGTTGGAAAAAGTCATTAAAACGTTATAGTATGTCAAACAAAGCCATGAAAAATACTTAGTATGGCATGTGATAAAAGCATACTATATTGTGTCGACAAAAGTCAGAAATAAGTCACAGTATAGTATGTCGAAAACTTGATAAAAAAGTCACAGTATAGTAAGTTGAAAAAGTGATAAAAACGTCATGGTAAAGTATGTCAAAAAAGTCATAGTAGTTATAGGATAATACGTTGAAAATAGTCAAACTAAAGTATGTCAAAAGGTCATAGTATAGTATGTTGAAAAGTCAACAAAAAGTCATAGTGTAGTATGTCAATGAAAGTGATAGTATAGTCTAACACAAAGAGTGATTTAAAAAGTAATATGTTGAATATAGTCAAACTTTAGTATGTCATAAAAGTCAACAAAAGGTCAGAGTACAGTAAGTTGAAAATTCATAAAAGGTTATAGTTTAGTATGTTAAAAAAGTCATAGTATTGTCAAACACAAAGAGTGATTAAAAAAGTCATAGGATAGTAGGCTAGGTTGAAAATAGTCAAACTATAGGATGTCAAAAAGGTGATGGTAAAGTATGTTGAAAAATTCAACAAAAAGTCATAGTGTAGTATGTCAAAAAAATCATGGTACAGTCTAACGCAAAGAATGATTAAAAAAGTCATAGGATAGTATGTTGAAACTAGTCAAACTATATATAGAATGTCAAAAAGGTCATAGTAGAGAATGTTGAAAAAGTCAACATAAAGTCACAGTATTGTACGTTGATAAAAGTGATGAAAAAGTCATAGTATAATGTCAAAAACGTTACAGTATAGCATGTCGAAAAGGTCATAATATGTTGAAAAAGTCAACAAAAGTCCTAGTGTGGTATGTCAAAAAAGGATAGGTCAAAATAGGATAGTATGTTGAAAATAGTCAAACCATAGTGTGTCGAAAAGGTCACAGTATATTATGTCAAATAAAGTCAAATAAAATTATGTCAAAATGTCATATTATAGTATGTCAGTGAAAGTGATAAAAAAAAGTCATGGTATAGTAAGTCAAAAAAATCACAGTATAGTATGGGGAAAAGGTCATAGTGTAGTATGTTGAAAAAGTCAACAAAAAGTCATAGTATAGTATGTCAAAAAGGTGATTCAAAAATTCAAGTCGTTGTGTACTATGTCGAAAAAAGTTATGGAATAGTATGTTGAAAAAGTCAACAATAAGTCAAAGTATAGTATGTCGAAAAAAGTCAAATTAAAGTATTTTGAAAAGGTCATAGTAAAGTACGGCAAAAAATTCAACAAAAGGTCACAGTATAGTCAAATTATATCATGTCGAAAATGTCATAGTATAGTATGTTGAAAAAGTTACAGTATAATATGTCACAAAGGTCAGGGTATGGTATATTGAAAAAGTCAACAAAAAGTCATGGTATAGTATGTCAAATAAAGTCAAATAAAATTATGTCAAAAATGTCATATTATAGTATGTCAATGAAAGTGATAAAAAAGTCACAGTATAGTATGTCGAAAAGGTCATGGTATAGTATGTTGAAAAAGTCAACAAAAGTCCTAGTGTAGTACGTCAAAAAAAGTCTTAGTATAGTATGTCAAAAAAAGGTTATAAAATAGCATGTTGAAAAAAGTCAACAAAAAGTCAAAGTAAAGTATTTCGCCAAAAGTCAAATTAGAGTATGTCGAAAAGGTCATAGTACGTCGATAAAAGTGATAAAAAAGTTATAGTGTAGTATGCCGGAAAAAGTCATTGTGTAGTATGTCGAAAAAAGTGATACAAACATCAAAGTATCTTCTGGTGAAAAAAAAAAAAATTAAATTATGTGGAAAAACTTTAACAAAAAGTAATAGTATAGTAAGTCGATAAAAGTGATAAAAAAGTAATAGTATATTATGTTGAAAAAAGTCACAAAAAAGTCATGGTATAAAATGTCAAAAAAAGTAATAAAAAGTATTTGTATAGCATGTCAAAAAAAGTAATGAAAAAGTCATAGTATAGCATGTCAAAAAGTGATAAAACAGTCGCAGTATAGAAAGTTGCAAAAGTGATGAAAAGGTGATTCTTGGAAAAGCAGCTCTCAAAATTGATTACACCACATAAGATTTGAACACACAAACTTCTGTCCTTCAACACTTTTTTGATGCCCATAGACTATCTGAACTGACACATGACACATTTGGCAAAAAAAAGGTATCAGAATCGTATAGTACGTTAAAAAAAAAGCAATTAAAAGTCACTGTATAGTGTGTCATAAAAAGTCATGAAAAGGTCATAGTATGGCATGCCGAAAAAAATCAACAAAAAGTCATAGTAAAGTAAGTCAAAAAAAGTTGTAGTATTGTATGTTAAAAAAAGTGATGAAAAAGTCATAGTACACTATGTAAAAAAAGTCGTAGAAAGGCATAGTATAGTCTTTCAAAAAAGTCATAGTATGTCAACAAAAAGTCATAGTATAGTATGGTGAAAAAGTCATAAAAAGGTCATGGTATAGTATGTCAAAAAAGTCATGGTATAGTATGTCAAAAAAATTCAACCAAAAGGTCGTAGTTTAGTATGTCAAAAAAGTGACAAAAAGTCATTGTATAGTATGTCAAACAATGTCTCAACTTAAAAATCATAAATTTTGAACACACAACCTTCCGTCTTCCAGTTACTCTTTCATCCTGCTGTCCTATCTAATCTGATACACAGGTATATGTGTTTTTTGTCATATTTGTCTAATTCACTTCCTATATTGGACCTCAAAACTCATTGCACCCTATAAGACTCAATCACACAACCTTCTGCCTTTTAATCATTCTCTTGTCATCCTGAGCTATCTGAACCTGCTGACAGAGCTTTGTTTTTTGTATATTTTTAATTTTCCCACATCACATCAAATAAAGTCATAGTATAGTTTGTTGAAAAAAGTCAATAAAAAGACATAGTATGGTACTATACGTCAAAAAAAGTCAAATTATAGTATTTAGAAAAGGTCATAGTATTGTATGTTGAAAAAGTCAACAAAAAGTCGCAGAATAGTATGTTGATTAAAGTGATGAAAAGGTCATAGTATGGTCCGTTGAAAAAAATCATAGTATAGTATGTCAACAATAAGTCATGGTAGAGTATGTCCAAATAGGTCATGGAATAGTATGCTGAAAAACATCATGCTATATTCTGAAAAAAGAATACAGCATGACGTCAACAAAAGTCATAATATGGTCATAAAAAAGTCATAGTACAACATGTCAAAAAAGTGATAAAAAAAAGTCCTACTATAGTATATCGAAAAAAGTCATAGTATATCTTCTTTCCTGGAACATACAAATGTCTCAGAACTAATCACAAGATTTGAACACACAACATTCAGTCATGCTTTGCTATCTAATCTGACACGCAGATACTATATTTCATCAAATTTGTCTATTTCCCTTTCTATATTGGACCTCAAAACCTATTGCACCCTATAAGATCCTTATCCCATTCTGTCTTTTAACCTTTCTCTTGTCCCCCTGAGCGATCTGAACCAACTGCTTTGCTTTGACTATTTGAAGTCTTCATTTCTGGAAAGCACGTTTCAAAATTGATTACACTCTGCAAGATTTGAACACACAATCTTTTATCCCCCCAGCATTATCTAACCTGATACAGAACTGGTATGGAGAAAAAAGTGTAATAGAATAGTACAGTGGGTTGAAAAAAGTCAATACCGGTAATTTTATAGTATGTCAGAAAAGTCATGAAAAAGTCATGGTATAGAATGGCGAAAAAGTCATAAAAAGGTCATAACATAGTATAACAAAATAAAGCCCTACTGTAGTATGTAAAACAAGTCAACAGAAAGGTTAAAGTATAGTATGATTATTGTACGCATGTCAAAAAAGAGATAAAAAGTCATAGTATAGTACATCAAAAACAGTTACATTATAGTATGTCGAAAAAAGTCAACAGAAAGGTCATAGTATAGTACAACAAAAAAATTGATATTTTTGTATGTCAAAAAAGGAGATAAAAAGTCATAGGATAGCAATTCGAAACAAGTCATAGTATAGTGTTTGAAAAAATGTCATAGTATAGTAAGGCAAGGCAAGGCAGCTTTATTTGTATAGCACATGTCAGCAACAGGGCAATTCAAAGTGCTTTACACAAAATCAGTTAAACAGATAAAACACAAGTACAAACAATTTAAAAATTATAAGCATATAAAACACATGAACAGACAGATAAAAACAAAATAGACACATAAAACACAAGAATAAAGTTACAGTGCAGCATAAGAAATTTAACACATCTACTGTTCCCCGCTTGGGGAAATTATGTCACTCAGTTCTGTCCCTGACACAAGAAAATATCAATGATATTTTTAGTTTTAGCTTATATCGGGCCCCTGGGGGCAGATTTTTCGTGCATTTTCCCCCAAACAGTGTCCCTCACCCCATTTCTTTCCCGGGCAAATGAAAAAAATCAAAGTATTTTTATTTTGCTTTTATCTGGCCCCCTGGAAAGCAGAATTTTTATTTTTATTTTTTAATCTGGCCCCCGGGCCCGCAATATTTTTACTTTTACTTAGTAGGTTTAAAAAGAACTGAAAAAAAGTCAAAGATATTATATCTTATAAAGTCTTCTTTCTTAAAAAATTGGTCTCAAAAAACCAAAAAATTTAAACTCAAACCTACGGGTTTTTCCATTTTTATTCTTTTCATCAGTTGGGCTACCCGACCTGTGCCCCAAAGGTATATTTTTTAAATCGTTTTTTTCTATTGCCTTTTTTTGGACCCTATAAGACCCAAAAAACCAAAACCCTTTCCAATTTAATCATCCCTTTGTCACCCCCCCTTTACGGGCCCAAATAGAACTTTATCATTTCCACTCACCCATCTAACTCAAACAAAAATCACTGCAAAAAACAAAAAAGAAAGTACGGTATTTTCCGGGAAAGGGAAAACTACCCAAACTACTCTTCTTTTTTTCTATTTGAATTTTTATTTCCGGGAACGCGGGCTAAAAATGGTTTAAATACCCCATTCATACCTTACCCACCCTCCTTACCCCCCCCTGAAAAAGAACGGGGAGCAAAAGAATTTTTCATGCATTTTAAGTAGGGGTTTAAAAAAAGGTCATAGTACAGTATTTGCCCAAAGTCATCAAATCATGATACCCATGAAAAAGACATTTAAAAAAAGGGTCCAAAGTGTTTATGAAAAAACCCCTTTCAAAAAAAGGTTCAGTTTTGTAGGTTGACAAACCCACAAAAAGTCAAAATACTTTTTGGTAAATAAGTCAAAAAAAATCTTGTGTGGAGGTCGAAAAGCCAAAACTTTTTGAAAAGTGCTAAAAAAAAAAAGGGCCTAGTGTCAAAAAAACGCAATATAAGTCATAGTGTGTATGCCCAAAAAAAAAAAGAGTTATTTTTTAAAAAAAAACCCCGGGTAAAAGCATGTTAAAAAAGCCTAAAAATGTCATATTATAGTATGTCAAAAAAAAAAAACCGTTTCGGATATGTTCATGAAAATTGAAAAAAAATCCCTATAGATTCAAAATTTTTTATAGCAAGTGAAAAAGTTTTAGCATAATGCCCTTTTTTTTTTAATAATTTTTCTAAAATTTTTTTACGACAGCTTAGATTTAATGGAGAGGGAGGGAATGATAAGCAGAAAAGGGCACTTTTTTTAAAATTAAAACAGAACAAAACCAGGATCCCCAAAAATACTTTTTTTAAATTTTTCTTCCCTTTTAAAACTTTTTTTTTTCCTTGCATGCGGTACTATGATTTTTTCAATTTTTTAACATCAAAACTAGACTTTTTTTTTACAACTATAGCTTCTGGGACTTTTTAAAAAAGTCAAAAATTTTTTTGTTAAAAAATCATAAAAAAAAAATTTTTATAGTTAAAAGCCCTGGTAAAAGTAGTTTGTAGGAGGAACGCAATTTTTAGAATTCCGACTGCAACACTACATTAACCATAATTCAGTCTTTAATCTTTCTCCCAAACTCGGGCTATTGACCTAACATAAGTCCGCTTTTTCTTTTTCTTCATATTTTCTTTTTTAATTCCTTCAACGTATTGTATTTTTAATTGCAGGTAAACTCAGTTCTTCAAGTACCAGTGAAGAAATTGACTGGCAACACCGCCCTCTTATGTTTAAATGAGTGTATTGCCTTTAAAAACCCTGTTGTGGAATTGTGGGAAACAAAAGAGACGTTGGCCTAGTGTACAAAAACAAGGTGGAAGCAAATAGTGAAACACAATGGAATACAAATAGAGTGGGGCTGCACTTGGTATGTACTTAAAATCTTTTCCAGCCTAAATATATTCACAAACATTTTCACCAGTTGTTCTCTCTTCAAATCTAATTTAAATGACATTGAGATTAAGGCAAAAGCCCTTGCACAACATCTAACTTATTTCATAACTTCAATCCCATATGAGCAAAATACAAGTTTTACTATTGTGTCGATATGAAGACCCATGCATTGACTAGATACATTGTTGTACAATATGCTACAACAAAATCTTTCAGAAATGTCTCATTCAAACAGCCGACACATGAAATATTTGAATTAACATGGTGTGGCATGGCATGGACGTGGTGTGGTGTGGCCTAATTTTTTCTCTGGGCTCGTTAATGACATTTTTGTGACTCATGACATGGATTTGTTTCCTGTTATTGCGCGACTTGTGTTAATGTGTGTTAATGTGTTTTAGAGTAGAGTGTGTAAGGTAAAACAGTAATAATAGTCTAAATGTACCATGCCTGTACAAGCCAGCTTCAAAATATCCAAACTATCGCTTTAACAATAAGAGGCAAAGCATGTTGGATGTTGTCCCTTATACTTGGATTTTATTTCATTTCTACTAGAGATATGTCCATCACAACACAAATGTATCCAATAGAAGCAGAGTGTATACACTTTCAGTTGTGATTGAGTATTACACATACTTATCTAACTTATAATGTTGGTACATGTCAGTGAACAAAATCCGGAATCAACATGATCGCCAACACTAATCCAGTCAGGTGTCTTTAAACATGTTCCAAACACTGTTCCAAGCCACAGAGACAGTCTGACTGTGAACTATTAACACATTGTCAACACAAGTATTCTTTTATCTTTACAGTAACTGTACTAGTTATATGTGAATATAAGGAGAAAGGATCTCAATTAGCAGATATTATTTGGCAAAAAAACCTCAAAAGCAAAAAAAATTGGCATTTACCCTGTATTGTACACATCTTTTCTCACTTCACCTGTATTTGTAAAAGATTACACACAACACACACGCACGCACGCACGCACGCACGCACGCACAAAAAAGAGAGTAATAAATTGTAGAATTGCTACACCAATGACTGCCACTAAACAAACGCAATGCAAAGAGTCCTATGCTGTACAGTAGCCATCCTCACAGTGCACTACATTTGTGAAATGATTCTATTCTAAAACAAGCTGAAGAAGCTCTCTGGTTCCTCTCCGTCCTCTTCCTCCAGCTGGGCGTGTTTACACATAGCTGGAATGAGGAGCTGTTGAGGGTCCGTCAGGCCGATGACATTGTTGAAGAAGCTGTAGGTGGGAAACAGGAAGAACACACAATGACATCATCCAGACAACAGCAATGGCTGCAATTTACATCCTGGAACACAGAGGCTGAATGTCTACAGATCCTACTGGGCAACACTGGGCAACTCACACAAACAATCCAGATTGATAAATATCACTACACTCTTCAATCATATCAACTTTTAACATAACTGCTGTACATATTGTCTGTGACTGTTTGTAATTGGCTGTATGTGTATTTTTTACTCTATACGGCTCCTTTTTGTTACACACTATATTCACATTAAAATGAATAAACAAAGCAAAATAGTACCACAGGTAAGAGGAAAAATATATACTTTTGATTTAGGGCTGAACCTTCGCTTTAACTTATACCTTTGATCATGGCTCAGAAGGCATGTGGTCAGTACCAATGTCATTGTGTGAGTAACGATGCTCCAAAGAAAAATTCCTTGTATGTGTCCTCATACCTGGCAAATAAAGCTGATTCTGATTCTGAGTAGTTCACAAAATATCAAAATAATTTCAAAATATATTTCCTGTAAGGCATGGGTCTCAAACTCGCGGCCCGGGGGCCAATTGCGGCCCGCGGGATGATATTTTGTGGCCCCCTACTTGACATCAAAGTTAAGTGTAAGTGCGGCCCGCGCATTCTGAAACTTTTTGTCATTGCGCATGTCACTTATGGGCTACCGTAGTAGTCTCCTGACAGCGGCGTAACGGTTGTCAAGCTAGCTAAGTACCCTTTGTGGCAAATGCCTGAGGTTTGACAATGTGATGTCTGTTGTTGTGAAATGCACCAACCATCAGATCTAGGGGTTTAAAGCACCGGCAGTTCCGCGCCCTTTTTTGAGGAAATTGAGGGTTTTTTTGGAATACTTGATGCGGCCCAGCCAAACCCAGACTCTACTTGCAGCGGCCCCCAAGTAAGTTGAGTTTGAGACCCCTGCTGTAAGGTCAATCAATTCTTTTCGGATTCCATTTTATGTATTTATTTTGAACAAGCTTCTGGTGAGAAATGTTACACTTTGTCATCATGTGCACACACTGACCTGGTCACCACCCATCCAGTTCTGTTGCTGTGAAACACAGTGCTGACAGGGACACATCCAAACTCTGTGACAGTGCTCATGTAGTTTGCTGCAGAAGCAGAAGTGGATCACATGAGAGCTGAAGCAGCACAACCAGATGAGCAGCTTCAGCTTCAACACAATGACAGACTGTCATGTGCTACAGTATTTTCTGTAGTGTATCTTCCTTGTACTGTACCTGGTTCTTTCTTCATGTGTAGCTCTCCCAACCAGGTGTTTACCAGGACTCCTTCCCCCGGTCCAGAGGAGCTGCCTAACACCACCTGTGCCAGCAGGGTCGAGTTCCTCGGGATGGCCAGCGGGTGGAAGTCTACACACAGTCTCTTCTTGCAACATGTGTGGTTCCTGTAGTTTATCTTATACATGACACGCTGTAAGACCAAATGGTATTATATTTACCATATATATTTATGTTGAACATGGCATCTACAAATGTCAATATCTTTGCTATGTTGTCATTACCTGTCTGTAGAGTAGAAGTACATCATGGTGGAAGGTCTTTTTGCCATAATGTCCAATCTCTCTGATGCGGATGCGCTCCCCCAGTGCGTCGTAGCTGTACTTGGCAAAGGCCATCAGCTTCTTACTCGGAGAGGACTTGGAAGATGATAAAAAAAAAATCTTATTACAGCGAGCATTGCTGTGGCTATGACCACATTAGTTTATACTATTTAAGGTAGTTTGGTGAGTTAAATATTTGTAATAGGAGGGAATGCAAGGGAATAGGGTAAAACATTTGTACTAACAGATATCATCATGATACATGGAACACAGTTGATTACTTACATTAGGACAATCATTTTTGTATTACAAGTTTTCTAAACTTTGGATGTTTATATGGGCAAATTAGGCATTTTCAAATGCTAACTTTAAGTCAATTTAGGAGAAATCTGCAGTTACAAATAGACAAAGTGTATTTAAATAGAAACAATTTAGATGCTGCAATCTGGATGCTTTTTCTCAAATAGTCTAAAAGAAGACATGTTATGGAAAAAAATACCCCCAAAATATTTGCCTGTGGTGTCTCCCTGTTTTGTCAGGAAGTTGAGTTTACACAGTTGTTTAAGGAAGTAAAAACTTACCACAGAGAGTTGTCCTGTCAGAAGTGCTGGGGATCCTGTTAAAATCAAAACAGTGTTTATAAATTGAGCATTTACATCACAACTGTACTAAACTCACAACGTAGTCATGTATTTACTTAAGTAATAAGTGTCAAAGCAAAAACAGACCAGCATGGTCAGTATTTATTTATCTGTCATTATTCAGTTCACAACTAGATAAACAAATAAAGTCAGTGTGTACAGTACTTACTGCATGGTCGTGGTTCCTGAGCCAGGCAGCCCACTGCCAGGCACACAAACAGGATCAGGGCTCTCATGTGGTCAGATGTGCTGTACGGTAGATACGCGTTCCTCTGCACACAGATGCAAATGCTGTGTGCTGCTGCTGCTTTCGTGCGCTCACTCCCTTATGTACAAGCTGGTCAAGGCTCCCAGTCTGCATCCACTGCCAGGTTTTCTTTCAGTTCTCAGCGTGTACACCCAACCTGTCAGTATAAAACAGAAAACATTAGGAACAACAAAGGAGTGTCACTGTGACTCAGCTAGTTTGAGATGTCATGCCATCTCCTTTCTCTCTTACAGTCCTTGCTATCTCTTTTTCAGTTGTAAATTTAGGTAAAAATAATAAAATTGACTTCCAGGAAAGGGAAGAGAGAATTTGGGTTCAAGAATTAAAAATTAACTTCTCTCATCACAAAAAAAGCTTTTTAACCACATGCAATGTATTAAAGTATCAACTTTAACAAGTTTTCTACAAATTCAGAACGCTTTCTTAAATCCTAAAGTCATGGTAATTCATTTTCCTGTTTTCACTGGGCACCTGGGAAATTGATAGTATGTAAGATGAAGATTCTTCCTATCATGCATCCTTTTTGCCCTACTAGTACAAAGTTGTTTATACAGTACATGTTGCCATTTATTACACACAGAGACAAGGTAAAGGGTATGCATTGGTTTATTGTTCTTATGTATTTATTGACAAAAATTACACATGGTCACACATCAGCATATTGATAGAAAGAGGGAGTTTTTTGGACCCATTGTCACTCTAAAAACAATCATAAATGAAGCTTTCTGTTGGGTAAAGAAATACTCTATGTGAAAAATAACCCCAAAAAAATAAAAGAAATTCAATATGGCAAATTCTGCAAAAATTAATCTGAGATGCTCGTCTCAAGATGCTTGGAAAAACACATTATTAGCAAGAGTAGGTGTGATGTATACCACCTAACAAAGCAGTGATTTAGTAGCGCCACTTGTTTAATGGCAAATTAATTTGTAAAGGAATGCTGTGCTGAAGGACTCAATGCTGTTTGAGGAACAAGCTAAAAAAGTCGACAGGCTCCTCCTCGCTGTCAGCATTCAGCTCTGCGTCCAGGCAGAAGTCTGGAGGGTTGAGCAGCCCGGGGTCGTCTATCCCAATGATGTTGTTGAAGAAGCTAGTGGACAGAAAGAGAGTGGCGTAACGATCACTTGTCCAGTTGCAAATATATTTTAGGTTTTTAAAACTGTCCCTTCTGCCCTACAGCACAGAGGTCTTCAACACTTTGAGACCAAAGACCCCTTAGCTGAAAGAGACGCAGCAGGGGACCCCTACTCCATATTGTTTAGAATTTAGTGGCATATTAAACTGGACCAGATAGATGAAAATGGATGTATAGATATTCATTATTTGTAAATCATGTTTTGATGATAAACATATTGGAAGTCACAGATAATCCTTAGGGTTAGTTGGATGTGTGGGTGGGTATACCTTATAATAAATCTATCATCATAACATGTCTATCATCCATTAAAATGACATGCTTTTTTTGTTTTCATGACTATCTTTGCTAATAATATGTCATAATTATGTCGATGTACTGCATATTTTCAGACACAGAAGCAAAATAAACTTTTCCAAAAATAATTTGCTCCCCCTTGCAGTAACTCTGAGGACCCCTTAGGGGCCCTGTTGAAGATCTCTGCTATAGCGTGTTGACGTGAATGTGAACTAACCTCGTCACCATCCATCCATACTGCTTAGTCTGGTACGCACTGCTCACAGGGATGCAACCAAATTCAGTGACTGTGCTCATGAACATTCCTGTAAGGTCAGAGAAGAACATGGGCATATTAATGTACTGGGTTGGATGAATAGACAGTTAAGGCAGTTGTAACCGTCCTATGTTCTCTGACCTGATTTGTCTGGCAGGTCTCCCGTCCAACTATTGACCAGGAGTCCTTGTCCAGGTCCAGACGAGCTGCCCAGAACAACCTGGCCCAGCAGAGAGGCATCTTTTGGGATTCCCATTGGCTGGAAGTCTACCTTCAGAGGCTTTTTCTGGCATGTACGGTTTACGTCATTGATCTCATACATGGTAGCCTAAGGGATCAAAGGTGGGGCAAAGGTATGACTTGATCATTTTGATTAATTTGTAGTTTTATATACAGCATAAATGTTTTTTTCTTTCTTTTCCATATATACTGTATATGCAGTATAACAATTTGCTGTGTTTAGTTAAAATAATACAAATAGTAACTTAATCAATTTTAGTCTTGAAATTTAAACTGAAGTTGGAAAAACAATGAGTGGCGTTACTGTTCTACAATTATTTTGTATTATTGTTATTGTTATTATAAATAGATAATTATATAATAATACATACTACATAACAATGCATCTAACATCTGCAGTTGTCCTGTTACATGAATATTTAAGCAGGCAAATCGGTGCATACACATGGTCAATATTTTGGTTTAAATATTTTGACCCAGACAGATAAATGTGATTATTGTGAACTTTATGAACATTAACGATTATGGTTTTATTGATGTGATAACCAAAGACCGCATAAAATGTTAACTCCCATAATAATTTAAGATTCGCTGCACCTCTTGACAGCAACTTGACAAAGGACAGTGTTGCTCCATTGTGTTGATTGAGAAGTTAAGGCGTATGAACAATAACATATTCAAAATCTGAATTTTTACTTCACACATACTGTGGATTTTTGTGATTTTTCTTTTACTTTTGACCTCTGATCAGGAGCGACTGCACTCCAAAACAAATATTTGGGCTGTTCATTACGTCACTGCTTCGGTCACCTCTTTGTAGAGCAGAAGAGCGTCAAAGTTGAATGACTTATTCTCGTAAGCGCCCAGCTCCATGATCCGGATCCGTTGTCCCATCGCATCGTACAGGTATTTGGCATAAGTCCACAGCTTTTCATTCTGTGTGGACTGGAGAAATATCACGTGTGAGTTTACATGTCCCTCTTTCACATACGTGTGCTGAGTGATTATGCTCAGGTCAGGCTTTATGATGCTCATATAACACACTCAGAAACAATAAACACTCACCACAGTGAGGGCTCCGCTCAGGAGAGGAGGACTTGCTGTGTTATGGAGAAAGATTTGTGAAATTATAAAACTGCATTATTTTTAAAAAGCACACATTTGACACATGCACAAATAAGCTTTATCACCTTATACTATACAATACAAATATTGAGAAAGCATAAAATGGCATTAGAAATGAGAAATCCTTTCCAACAATCACAATTCCGTTTCTCTTTCTGTGATTTTACTTACAGCATGGGTGAGGCTTCTGAGCCAGGCAGCCTGCCAGAAAGCACAGTAACAATATCAAGAGTCTCATACTTTTAGATTCCAAGCTCCCTTCTAAAACAGCCACAAACACTCTGGTGCTCGAGAGAGGATTCACTTCCTTATATAAACGAACACTGGGGCTCCAGGAGAAAGTCCAACTTCCGGGGTTTATTGTTAACCCTATTTTCTCAACAAAAAAAAAAAGTCATACTGTACATGTGAGTGAAAAGCTGCTGCAATCAGTTTCACTTAAAGATAAAAGAACATAAGACCCCTATTCTACTTTATGTTACTATAGGCTGGTTAAGGTTTTTCATGGAGGAGACAATTGTACAGAAGACTGTGTGTATAACTGTGTGTATAACTGGTAAATACCGAAAATACACAAGACGGCGAAAAAAAAACAATTCTCAGTGAAGTACATTCAGAACATTTACTTTTTGATTGCATGCATGTCGACAGTGAGGTTTATGCACAGTGGGTCAGGGGTAAAGAATGTTGTTTGTGAACCCAACAAACCTAAAAGTGGATTTTGTCACATGTGCTCTGTGAATGACATCACTGTCATATGATGTGAAGATGTGTGACTGCTGTAATCAGAGCACCTGCTCCATTGCCTTATTGGTTTACGCCATTGAGGGAGTGCAGTCATTATTCAACAAAATCAAAACTTCATACATTCACTATGTTGTTTCCCTTTTATATTTACACTTGCTTCTGAGAGTAAAAGTCAAGGTCATAAACTCTTGGCAACTTGCATCATGCAGTATTTACTGGATGTACTGTGTAACATACAGTACTTCATTCTTGTCAACACTGGCTACATGAAACTCTGTGTGTAATCTTATGCTGAGTCATACACCAGTGTGTAACAATAGATTTGAAGGGAAAAAAACAGAAGAACAGTAATTTGTTATCATAATTAGATATTTTGAATAAATGTTTGTCCATGACAAAGTTTAACAGGATTGACTGACCTTAACCGGATACAGCGGTCACCTGAATGGCTTAACTACATCCAGTACATTTAAAAAGTTATTTAAACATGTCTACAAGGTTATCTTCTACCTATAAAAGATTTTTGAAACAAAACCAAACACCTAACCCGAGGGTGTTACTAGGGCCATTGAAAAATCTACAAACCTTTCATTAAAGACAAGCTTCTCACTCAACCTGATCTTTCATGTAGAGTTATGAGACATGATGGATTATAAATACATTTTCAAAGCAAAACCCCCAATTATTTCTTTCATTATTTATTGTAGTGGAAACTAAACTGAACAAAAATGTAACTTGCCATTATGTGGCTGTAAATCTAAAAATGTTATTTGCCTAAGATTCTGTGGATAAAATATATATATATTATTTTTTACTTACTCAACTTTTTCAGGTACCTGACAAATCGGAAAAGTGAGTCTGAGGGTTAACCCTCTGGAGAAATAATGGCCAGATATGCCTATAATTTGAATGACATCCAAGTTTATTTTTATACATTTAGCACCCTAAAATAGAATGTATTTAAACTATATGCATACATTGTTTATTTAATATAATTAGAATGAAAGACACAGTACAGTGATTGTAACTGGGGTAACTTCAGCTAAATGTATGTAGTCCTTGAGTTTCAGAAACTTTCATCAATGCCTTGTTACTCATATGTAGTACTTTTTTCACTTATTTCGGAATTCAAACTCTCATCCATATCCACTCCACATCGACAACTCCTCAACGTTTCTGAGGCCGAACATTTGACTGTGTGACCACAGGAGGTAGCTTGAGCAGCTGGCAGATGCCATTGCACTCTGGTCCGTGTTGCTCCTCCAGGAAGTACCTGAGGCCTCGGGTAGCAAAGTTGGAGGGGCCTTTGGGGGTCCTGGTGGAGTGAATCTGGGGGTCGGTGAGGTAGATCAGCCCTTTGCCATTGGCTGTCACCCACCCTGAGAAAAAAAGGAAGGAGTAGTTCACAACTAAAACATACATACATACTATAATATATATATATTGCAATTTAATCTAAATTTGAATTGTGATTACACTTTTGTCCCCAAATGATCACAGAAAGAGTAAAAAAACACACATCACGTTATTTTGTCGTTTTCTGAATGAGAAAAAATACATTTCAGCCAAAGACACTGTCTCACACACACACACACACACACACACACACACACACACACACACACACACACACACCACACACACACACACACACACACACACACACACACACACACACACACCACACACACACACACACACACACACACACACACACACACACACACACACACACACACACACACCCACACACACACCACACACACAACACACACACACACACACACACACACCTTGCAAGTCTACAACAACTTCCTGGCACTCAGAGAGCAGGTAGGTGAAGTGTCCGAAGGCGAGGCCATATTCTGTAGCCTGGAAAGTCTTGTCCTTCTTTCCAGTGTTGTTGGTCAGTTTGACAAAGTCCCCAAGCATGTAGGGCTCCACTGTTACACAGCCGACAATCTCATTTCCATTCAGAATCTATTCACAAGCACAGAAAACAAGAGGGAAATCAGCAAATATGCAAAGCCTGTCTTTGTGCACCACTCATTAACATGGCTGAGTAATATACATTTCTCCAATGGCTTTATTATGTCTATACAAGTAAATTTAAAGACTTCTGTCACTACTCAAAAAGACTCATCAGAGCAAGTGTTGTTGTTTACATGGTGTTTAATTTAAAATGAGATCAAATTGATCAATGTAATCCAGAATATAAAGTCTTTTTGTGGGCCTGTTCATCCAGGGAAGTGTCCAGATACAATTAGGAGAATACTCAGCACTAAGATATTTGTACCTTAATCTCCCATTTTTCCTCTTTAAAAAGCTCACAATACATTACAGATGACTAACTCAAAAAATATTGGCTCCACTACAGTCATGAGATTAGGTTTCTAGCTGTAAACTGACAACTGGAGGGTGTATTGGGGTATTACATTCAAATTTAAAACAACCATGCTCCGAGGCTGCTTCCGGCTATCCTGCACTCACTACACTGTTTCTGACGTTGTGTAGTTGTGTAGAGGGTCCTATTAAAGTGGCATTTATGAAGGAAATCCTTTTATTTTAATGCAATATCTGATACATGCACTTTCCTTTCGATATGAGCTGGCCTCACCAGTAGTGCTTCCGAGGGAATGAAGAAGATCTGAGCCATGACTTCCTTGTCATAAAGACTCTTGTTGAATTCCGTCACATAGTACTGGGCTGTCATCTGTCTCTCCACATCTTTCAGGTGAAACTGGATCTCCTTTGGCTTTAAGTAATCTTTTCCAACATAACTAAGGCAAACCAGACACAGACAACATGAGATTTAAAGTAATTTTGCACATGTTGTGCCTCGACTGCGCGGCTGCATACCTGCTTAACCTCTCCTCTTGGTGTAAAAACTGCACCCATAATGCCGCTCTCTGCTTGCCCTGCATCCCCATCGGCTCCCCGATGTAAGCACACGTCTCCCTGGCTGTCCACAGTCCTGCGGCCTTGGAGAACTTCAAATGAAGAGCACCTAATTGGGATGACATTTACAGATGAATGCAATATTTCAGTCAGATCGACAATTGTGGAAGAAGTAATCAGATCAAATAACGTTACTTTGTAAAGTACTAATACAAGTACTAATACCACTCTGTAAAATTACTGTGTTACACGTAAAAGCCCTACATTATGTCCTACAAGTATCACCATGAAAATGTGTGAAAAAAATGAAGTAGTTAAAGCAGAATTGTTTAATCACCACTCAAGGTTTCTGCCTAAAAGGAAGTTTTCCCCCGCCACCAAATGCTTGCTCGTGGGAAATTGTTGGGTCTTTGTAAATGATAGATTGTGGTCTAGACCTACACAATCTTTAAGGTGTCTTGAGATAACTCCTGTTATGATTTGATACTATAAATAAAATTGAATTGAATTTGATCGGCTAATCATTTCAGGTGTTAGGGTAGGCATGCATATTATTGGGTAGTTTAATTAATAATATAACATATTTTATAAACTATGTATGTGTTTTGTGTGCAAAGTCCTTTTTTATAAAGTAACTTAAGCTGTCAGATTCATGTAGTGGAGTTAAAAGACAGAACAAATTCTCTCTGAAATGTAGCGGAGTAAAAGTAGAAAGAAAGACAAGTAAAGTACAGTACCTCACAATTGTAATTAAGTACGGTACTTGGCTAAATGTACTGTACTTAGTTACATTCCACCACTGCAGACTGACATCCCCCCCCCCCAGAGCCTCACTGCTAGCATGGCTAAAAGCATGAACTAGATGATATGGACACGTTTCAATTCAAACTTACTGTGCGTAGTTCTGTGCGTCTTGAGTTTGAATTGTGTCTGGTCACTGTGAAGTCTCTTCAGCAGACATTCATGGCAAACTCCAGCCAGTAGTGCTTGGAAATCCTGCTGTGACAACAAATACTGACTCTCGGGGACAACACTAGTTACAGCGCTGTGTTTAAGACAGCTGTAGCACAAGGGGTTCTTTATCTGAGGGACATTCACTTTTTCTGAAGAAGTAACATCACTGTGTTGGGGTCCACTCTGATGCTCCCCCAGCATCTCAAATGAACTCTCTGTGGAGGTTTCAGTGGAAGCACACTGCTCAGGTAGCTTTGGGTGTGGGGTTGCTAAAGTAGCAGGTTTTACGGGTATTGAGTCAACTTCAGTGTCAATATTTGGGTCAACATTGAGGCTATTCAGAGGTCTGAATTCCCATCCAGATGTGTGTTTTTTGTGTGTGGGATCATGAGCAGAATTATTGCTTTCAGAATCCAGCGTTTCCAAGAGGAAGAAACTTCCATCAGACTCTGCTGACTTGCTGCCTTGAACGCTTCCTGCTTCAAGGCTGCTTGGCTGAGATTTTCTTTTTGTGGGGGAGTTCAGGTCAGCTGAAAGTTTCTCCCACGACGACTGGGAACTGAAACTGTCACTGAGCGATGTTCTGAGAGCTAGCTGGGATAAGGATTGTGCTGCACCCTCAGCTGCTGACGTTTTCTGTGCCACACCAACGTCAGTCATCCAATCCTCCTCAGTGTCCAGTGTCTCTATTCCCGCTTGAATCACTTCAAACATCTCCAAATCAGGATTGGAGGAGGTAGTGGCAGGTATTGCAGAACTAAAGACTGTTTGGGAACCAACACCAGAGTTAAGACCATGTAAGCCTTGCTTCTTGTTTCCATCGGCGGATTGTAGCGCGCTGTCTGACCTGTCATTAACCTCAGTGGTCAGGCAGCTCTGATTACGTGCTTTTGCTTCACGTTCAACACCAATACTTCCCGTGATGCCACTGCTGCTGGGCCTGGGAGACCCAGAACTACTCAAGGAGAAATTCTGCCATGAAGAGCCAAGGTTATCTGTGCTGCCTAGAGTGGTACACAGGTCAGACATTTGAGGTGGGTGCACAGCAGGGGAACTTGAACCTCGCTGTTGTGGATCCTCTTCTTTGGGTGCCATTTTATGGGCTCCGGTGCTGCACTCTGTGTTGAGTGTACCAATGGTTGTCCCCAGTGCAGTTATACATAACCTCGCCTCACCTGTGTCGTCTTTGGTCCCTTTACAGTTTGTATTGGTTGTCTCACACAGTGACGCATGATACTTTTGGAATCTCTTCATAACCTTGGCGAAACCTTCAAGAGTGAAATTAACTGATGTGTCCTTGATGTTGCGGTAGCTGTCTGGGATGAAAGACCCTTTGTCTGAATTAAGGAAAGGCTCCACTCTCAACAGAAGCTTGACTTGTCCGACCAGATGCATGATTTCAGCACAGAGGCCGTCTTTGTCTTGGGTATCTGCATTGCAGTAATCGTAGAACTTCGCTAAAGCTTTTTGGCAAGCTTGAGTTGCCTTCGCCACAACCTCCTGAGGTGTGCCGAGCCATTTGTGAGCAACAGTGAGAGAATAGGCAGCCTTGAGGAAGGTGTGAAGCTCCTGCTGGCTGGTGACCAGCTCGCCCTCTGCTTTAGTGAGAAGGCCGATTGCAAACGCCTCTCTCGCCTGCAGGAGGAAAGACTGCCTTTCAGAGGCAGGGCACTCCACTGAGAAACTGTACGATAACAAGCAGGTCCCTTGGGTTGCCTGAAGAAAAAAAAGAAGTCAGAGAGAAGCAGAAGGATAATTAAAACAGCAATAAGTAAGATTTATTCCTCTTCAGAAGTGTCAGATTTGAAAAACACACTGATTTATGGTTGTGTCTGGATGGTAACTCAAGATTGACGAAAGTATTGCAAGATGGTTGTTAGGCATTGACCACAAATGGGTAAAGTCCCCCTTCATTTAAAAAAATGAATGTTCCTATGTTTATGTTCCCTTAAATTTCAGACCTAACATGACTTGTATCTGTGCACAGTTTGTCACTAGAAACTAGAGGTTTTCATATTCCTCTCCTGAAGGAGGAGATGTATATGCACTTCTCTGAAATCTGAGATTCAAACAAATCCCGGGCAAGCGTGATTAGGTACGTCAGTAATGTGCAAACCAATTGTCGTCTAAAATGGAAAACACTATTGGTTGGGGCAACGACTTCGACACAACCCAGCAAAGAAACCTGGAACCTCCAGTGCAGAGCGGACTGTTAGTAAAGAGATGGAAAACCCACCGTCATTGTAGCTGTCGGCCATTGCCAGTAACAAGCTAGCAAGCTAACAAACATAAACAAATAAAAGACGCTAACTACACTTAACATTACTGATTTTAGTGCACAGACTTCTCATCAGTCGGATTGACACTGGGATCAGACAGTAGTTGCAGATCATGAGTCCAGATCTAGATTTTTTACTTTTTATGTGGGAAAACCATGTTAAATTAAATATTAATCATAAGAGTATGTTTACATACACTTACAAAATATTTCTGGAGAAGGACTTTAAGGTAAGGATAGGTAGTCGGCAGTATAATCTAAGGTTGCCATCTAAACACCACCATGATTTATGTCAACAGTGAATCAATGGAACAACTCACCACATTGGTCAACACATAGAGTGAAGTGTACTGGCTGTAAACTACCGCCATCTTAGCTGCCTGAGCTGCTGAAAGAAGACGATGACTCCTGTCCCCAAGTAAAGACTGCTCCAAACAATCAGACACAAGACATTAGACAAGAAAATATACAAAGCCAATAGAAAAAAATACACATATCAGTTGGAGTTACCAAATCAATATCTGGATTAGTCCTAAAAGCGTGGAAGTCCTCTTCGTTCATAGAGACCAATATGTTGGCCAGTATGCCAAGAGAGGTTCCAATGCCCTACAACATACACAGACATGTAGCGCAGTGGTTTATAACAGTGTGTAAACTGGGTTGTGCATGTTTGCAAGCTCACAATATGGTCACTGTGATGACAATATTGTGGTTGTGGATTGAACCTTTTTATCAGGTTGAGGAAGTGTGTAGTAGCCAACCAGAGAGGCCCAGATTAGCTGTGCAGCCTCTAGCCACAGGCCTGCAACAGAGCACAAAACAGCCATAATATCTATGTGATATCAGCGGAGGAAGCTATTTTCTTTCTTTCTTTCTTTCTTTCAGGAAAAAGATCTTACCTAGCTTCTGCAAAATCATTCCACGTACTTGAACACTAACAGCCTGCACAAGAACCCTGTCACTCTCAGAGCGGTACACCCAACAACCTGCATGGGAAAACAATAGATTTGATTTTTTATTCAGCTTTTTAAAAAAACAACAGGATATATGTTTGTGATTTAAGGCAATTAGAATAACAATAGCACATACCTGTGGCCCCGCTATTGTTAATCAGACTGCTCAGTATGTATTCTGCTTTTTGTAGTTTGCCTGCCGGGATAAAGATTGTAATGTTTATCCAGCTCTGTATAACACAACAAAACATCAAAAATCTCTATAATGACAATGAGTAATGGCAACAAAGCCTTCTCACATATCCATGTTATGAGTATGCATCAACTAAAGAATGCCATTGTGTTCAATATTAGATAAATGAAAAATACATACATAAATTGGCCTATGACATTCTGTATGTATATCCTGAAATAAACAAGGTAATAAATATATAAATAAATGTAAATATATAGAAATGAGTCAATATAAAATCAATATATACAGTGTCATCTCATATATTGATGACATCATTTGTATATTTATGTTTGACTTTTATTTGTTTCAGGGGACTTATTTCATAATGTCACATTTATTTATTTCCCTCTCTATTTATATCCACTTCTTATCTTATATGTATCTCAAAGGCAATTTATATTTGTTTATGCTTGTATTTAATATGGAATAAAATGGCATTCCATAATGAACCACTATTATGTTCCAAAACAGTGATTAGCATGAAGTGTTACTCATCCGTTCACATTTATCAAGTGCCAGTAGGTCCCCATAAAACTAAGAAAAGTAATAAAGTACACTAAATGCCACACAATACCAGAGTTAACGTAGACTCTGGCCTGTCGTATGACCAGCTGGGGGGCCACGGGGGTGTCAGGGTGGCGCCTGTGGAGCAGCTTGGTGATCTTGAGCAGCCGCCTGGACTCGTCCGTCCAGTAGAGGAAGCGGTCCACTAGGAAGACCACCGCCAGTGCCGTGCGTGCCTCCTGAGCAGCAATGGAAGCCTTCAGAACAGCCTGGCAGCAGGGCAAACCGATTCAGTGAATATTCATTTTCAGTAACAGCACATAGAAACATTCACTTAGCCGTGTCTGTGTTACCAATAGCGAAGAGAGGTGTTTGCTGATGAGGTCACTAAGGTTGGTCTTGTCTTTGGCATTGAGCGACTCTTTATACTGCCACTTCTCTGGCACAAAGGGCCACTTCATTTCCGTTGCCTCCTGTAGGAGAGAAGCCAGTTCTGCACACAGCGAGTCTACAGGAAACAAGTGGAATTTTGTCAATCCAATTAAAGTGTGTGGCAGTGCAAAAAATAAACTGGTCAAATAATAATAAATAAATAAATACAACGGACAACACCTGATTAAAACCTTTTTGCAAAAGGGAATTATTTTTTCTTAAAGGTCCAGTGTGTTATGTGTTTACAAACTTGTCCTTTTTCATGAATATTCTCCACCACTATCAATTCCAAGTATTACTATTGGCTTGAAAGTTTACATTTCCATTTGTATGTACTGGGATAGACTCTCCACAGTCATGCGCCATCTTGAAATACGTTAGCCGGTGAGGGACATATAGGACATACTGCTCCACCTTTTGCGCTTTCACTGTCCCATGATAAACTCACAAGTGCTGCTAATCTGTAATGGGTATCGTTGTTTCCCGGCCCCGGCAAGTTTGAAGAAGGAAACATGGACGACCACATGGATTAAAAATGCAACTTTCAGGAACAGGAATCTTCTTCGCCCAGAAAAAGAAAAAGGATATTAAAAAGACCAAGAGACCGGCTTTTTGAAGCATGAAGGCTACCGTAGCTGTGATACGTCCTTTGAACTGCGTGGCGCGAGAGAGTTGATTGCGATATCCAGTATGATCTAGATGGGAGAAATCCCCCACACAGTGGACCTATAAAGCTCCACTAGAAACGTTTTATTGCTTCTTTTCAACTTTTCTATCCTTCCTTTGGTACAGATGTGCTACACTGTATGTGGGCACTGGGAAGGCAGAGGGACTGTGTTGTACAGAGTTTAGACGCACAGCATGCCCAAGTGAAAAGCATTAGCAAAACAAGAGGAAATCCCCTCAAATTCATGGCAACTCCACGAATGATTAAGCAATCATTTGTGCAGAATGCCCTCATTATCAACACAGACCAATATAAGTGGATTTTATGTAAGCGTAATTCCACAAACAAATCTCCTTACCCAAATCCCAATCTGACTTCCTTCCAGACACAAATGAAAATTGAACAAATATCACCATCTTGTGTCTGACCTGTGCATCTCCAGTAGTTGTGGCTCTCTGCCTCCGTGGGCTGGGTAGACTGATGAGCTGCTGCCACTGCTCCGAGGCACTCGTCCAGTAAACCCCCCACTTCCTGGCTGTCCATTCCGGTCAACAGATGTTGTAGCTGTCGCCCTGGGATGAAAGGATGTCCACTGTTCTTGGCCTCTTCACCCCCTGGCCCGTTCCTGTATTAAAGCTGTGTTGGGGGGGGGTTGCAATATTTGTTAAAGCCAAACTGTGTCAAACCATTCTGAAAGAAGTATGGTGGTGCTGCAGGGACGTCTTGGCCTAAAAATCCTATCCTACAGACTAAAGAAAAAAATCTCATTATATAGTGTGATTTTTGAGAGTACCCTATTAAAAATCAATGAAAATGAGAATAATGAAACAAAAATCATCATTGTGTCGTGAATCAAATTGCAGTAAGTCAAAATAATCACAAAATGATATATTTGTCATATTGTGCAGGTCTAATAAAAACCCATATCCAGTATGGATATGAGTAATGTCTTGTCATTGGACAGTAGCCTACACATGTGACGATGTGGCTGTATTCCCCTGAAACAATGTACCAGGTAATGAAAATCATTTTATGGTCCTTTAAGGGAGTTCCAATGTGTCTATTTAAACACCCTGAATACCCACACAGGTGTTTTTTAGTTTATGTGGCTGATTGCATGGACCTCTCTGAGGACTGTATGGGTGTGGTTAGACGAAGTGACTGGCATCTCCCGGAGTTCCCTGTTAGGGTTTTTGCACCTGTTATGGCAGCACAAATGACACCTTTATCAATCTTATTGGTATAAATAGTCTCTGACCATCAAACGTTCTGGCCCACCTTCAACCTAAGCCAAATCTAATCAACCAGAATAACTGAAACACCTGTGTGTGTGTGTGTGTGTGTGTGTGTGTGTGTGTGTGTGTGTGGTGTGTGTGTGTGTGTGTGTGTGTGTGTGTGTGTGTGTGTAGAGGCTTTAACAATGACTTTATAGTGAACCATAATTCCAGTTACTTCAATAAGTAGGCTTATACTTTTATGTACACTGATTTGTCAAAGTTATTCTAGACGTACCATAAAGAAAACACACAATATCATGAAGTATGATAAAGATGTAGCTTAAAATGTACGGATGTTTCGCCAAACACAAAGTATAGCTAGCTACTGTAGCCTACTTTGACAGTGAAAAACAAATCCAGAGACATTGCTCAACAGGAGTGGAAGTCAATGTTGTTTATGTCGTCGCATTTAAAATAACTCTTACCCCTTAAACGTTAAGCTTACATGACTCTCTGTCTCTTTCACTATGATGTCCGAATGAACATTTTCATTAAAGACTAATTAAACAATTAAACAGCAACTACCGCCTTCAAGATTCTCCTCGTCTTCCTGGTGGGGGAGTCCTACGTGGTGCTGCCTTCACATAACGTCGGAAATATCGCAATTCCAACTGGAGAGAGCTTGTTCCACGAGTCCTTGCACTCTTTAGTGATGACGTGATCACGGAATTTGAGGTTTCAGTAAGGTAGCGTGTGTTGTACAATAACAATGAACAAAAGTCGGTGTTATGATCGAATGAACTTTGTTAAATTATCTTAGCAATACACTCTGCATTCTATAAGCTATGTCTATAGTAATTACTCACTTAGGCCCGCATGACATGTCATTATAAAGAAAGCAAACCCTATTCTGTATACTACTAATAATAACAATAACTGAAATTGTAATTATATTCAATACTCATGGTTTTTATACAGTAAACATACAGTACGCTATTTTTATATAATTTTTATATTTACTGTTTTTACTTTATTACATATTAGATTTGTAAATTTGTAAACTAATTTGTATTATATTTTAATATGTCCCTAACATTTTCGTCTTACTTTTTTCTTTTATGGAGCCTCTTGGCATGCTTGTAACCATGTTCACACGTTTGTAGGCTACTTCTTGAATTTTAGGGTTATCACTCACTTAGTCTCGACAGTGATGCGGAGTGAGGTCACTAACGTAATCCCGCATGACCTGAACGCAACGTGTGACGTTATAAAGGGAGCAAACCCTATTCAAAAAATAAATGAAATGAACATAAATCAGCAGCAATACAACATATATTTTCTAGATTTGTCATGCCGTGTTGTACTTGGGGTACATTCATTATGATTATATGATTAACAAATGCATGCATTCCCCATTCTACCATTGCAGCAGCTGGCTGCCTCTTGTTTGCCTACTGAAATAATAATTTAAAACAATTTCGAAATGTATGAGGTGTATATGAAGGCAGCACAAACCTGGAAGTGTGGACATGTATGAGGTTATAAAGAAATTATCATAATTAAGACGCATTAATATCGCAGAGCGGTGGTTAACCATCTGCTGGATTGTCATGGTGTGCAATGGTGCGTAAGGAGCGCACACAACAAGCGCGTACAGCCTGTGGTGTTGCTGTGCTCCTACCAATAGGCGGGACTGTGGCTCTGCAGTTGGACTGTGAGCTGCACAGCTGGAACGTGAGCATACGGCTGGCACGCGGTCCAGCTGCGCGCAGCTGCTTCTCGTACACAAACACACACACACACACACACACACACACACACACACACACACATCACATCCACAAGTTGCTTCCGAGCGCGCCACGAGATGACTTTTGCGCACTGCAGGGTAAATGTGCCGTAAAAGAATACCCGCAGAGCTCATTCAGAGAAACGCCGAAGAGAGATCCGAGTGCATATCTTCTGATGAGTTTTTGGGGTTTCCATCATCGGAGCCTGTCTCCCTCCGCAGGACCCTGGTGTTCCCACTCCGTGGCCAAACAGGCGTTTTAAGTGTGATGTAACGCTTTTCATATCAGCAGCTCACTCCACAACTGTAACTACTGTCGCTTCCTCTCCCAGAGCATGGGACCCTTCAAACTCTAAAGGTAAGAAATGTGTCATAACGTGCATATTAGTAAGCTGAGGCCAGACATTGTTACGCATGGCGGGTTTCAGATGTCTTTCTTTTCTCGTCTGCTCAGGCACTTATATTGTGAAGGAACCAGGGTAATGTGGCGTGCTGTCTTTAAACTTAACTCCTTGATCATTTCATATATGTACCTACATTTACCTACTATCTACATGATTTTAAGTGTGTATTGTTGTATGCAACGATAGATTACAATCATGCAAGGACTTCTTGCACCATCAGCCACAGCAAAGTCAGAATTTCATGTTGACTCATTAGGGAGTCATGAGTGCGCTTTCTACTTTGTGTTGAAAAAAAGTACCCACGAGCTGTTGTGCTCAGACTTGCAGAAGACAGAAGTTGCATCAAACATCTGTCCATTATATCTACTAGCAGAACCCATGGAAATGACGGGTCACTGCACTTATTTTCAGGAAAAGGTGCATGAGTAGAGGAGGATGGAGGAACGCCTGCCCCTAAAATTAGATTGAGGGAGGGGCAGGATCTTTATCTTGCTTGATTGGGATATGAATGATGGTAAACAAAAGCCTGCTGGCATGCAACATTATGGCTTGAGCCATCTGGGAAGAGGAAGGGGATGGAGATGGAAGTTATGTTGCTGAGGTAGCCATCAAATGGCACTGACACAGAGCCTTGGTAGCCCAGCTAATAAAGATGTGAGGAGATTTGGCCTTAACTGGAGAGTAAAACCCTGGGGGATTCACTCCCAGCTCACTGTGACTCAGCCGTGGCTGCTGAATTAAACAAGCGAGAGGTCAGACGTACCTCACTTCCTTTATTTCCCTTCACCCAGCCAACTCATTACCAGGCTGCAGCTGTCTGACTGCAGTGATTCAAGGTGATGTGATTTTCTCCCACCGCCCTCAAAGCAGCGGGGATTACGAGGCATCCTTAAATGCTGATTACTTTCTCTGCCATGTCTTTGCTTGTACTTCACCCCTGCCTTATCCACCCATGCTGTGATGTCAGAGCAGAGGGATTTGACTTGGAAGCTGCCTCTCTGAACATTTGGAAGTCTTAGCAGCTGTAGTTTTGCAGACGATCACATCCTTGTGGGAGGCGAAAAAGCCACACTTTTTCAGTGTTGCTGATCTGGCCGGAGCTGCATGCTGCTGATTAACCGCTCCTTTTTTAAATATTGGACAAGCTTGCATTGTGTGCTCTTGTTCATCCACATCATCTGATTAAGAGGATGCAAATGTGGCAGCCATCCACAGCAACCATCATATTAGTTTGTCCAAAGTCCATTTTATAGGCCGTAGCTTATTTGGTTAGCAGTTACTTTAAAGTAACCTCTGATCTCATGTACCTAACAGGTGACGTAATACCTGAAAAAGAAAAAGAAATGATTACATGGATTAAATGTAGTTTCAGCATTGTGGTTAAATCAAGTAGACAACATTTAAAAAAAACACTCCCGCATCTTAATCTCTCCTTTCTCTCCTCCGTTGCCGCATTGCAATTACTTCAGGCCTCTGGAGCGGTCACCCTTGATATTCAGCATCACTTCCAGTCACTCCTCCACCTCAACCTGCAGCAGTGTTGCACTTATCATGAAAGCCAGCCATAATTGGATCCATTGTGCACGGCTGCTGCTTTATGCCAAAGAGACCAAAAACAACAAATTTGGGAGGAGAAGCATGGCAGAACAGAGTGACATAGTGAGGATGAGAACAAAACTCAATCAACACAGGAGAAGAAGCAAGCAAAAAAATAAAAAATAATTACAGAGAGTAGACAGGAGCTAAGCCAGACGTGTGTGCTTTATGTTTGCTCTCATTGGCGCGTACAGGCTAATGCACTTTCTGCCTCGGTCCGCTTTCTGCCTTCCATATCTCTTTTTTCATCATCTATCCTCCACAGTCCCTGTGATACACTCCTAGTTACCTGGATCAGCCTTTCTCACCTTACCTGCTAGGTTGCATTCACATCCAGCATTAGATCAAGTGACAACAGGAAGGTACTCAATAACTGTACTTGAGTTTTTATTACACATTAGTATTTGTTTTTCAGCTCCTACTATGTGAGCCCCGTCTCTTTGCGTAATGTAGAGTTTTTCCTGCCTGCCTTTACAGCGTGTAACGTTTGACAGCCATTCACAATCATAATTAGATCTTGGTAAAAGCATGTTGCATCCTTATTGCTCACTGATGCTGATAAGATTTGCTCCTTAGGAATTGAAATTTGGTACTCAATGACGTGCCTTTTTCAATACTTGATACTGAGGAGGCAATTCGGTCTGTGCCTTAAAAGTATTAAATTCGGCACCCAGCCCTAATTGTTGGCAGTTTTTTTAAAACTGATTTAAACACCAGAAAAGAGAATTTACAGA
Organism: Etheostoma spectabile; assembly: GCF_008692095.1. Classification (NCBI taxonomy): domain Eukaryota; kingdom Metazoa; phylum Chordata; class Actinopteri; order Perciformes; family Percidae; genus Etheostoma; species Etheostoma spectabile. The sequence continues at coordinate 478,116 of NC_045751.1, forward strand.
CACGCAACATAGGCAGGGCTGGATCCTAAAACTAGGTTAATAAATTAGAGCTGCACAATATATTGTTTCTTTATCATCATTGGAATATCAACTCGTGCAATCAACACATCAAGAAAGGCTACATCATATCACAAACACAACTCCTACAAAGCTTTTTTTGTGTCAGTTGAAAGGGAATATGGATTGAAAACTGCACTTAAAAAATGTAGTTGTCATTTTGTTTTAGTGCTGCCTTTTACATTCAATTCCAAGTTCAATCGCTGTAAATTATTTCCTTTCATTTGTTTTAAATTCAACAAGCAATTTGTTGTATTTTAGCAGAATGCTGAAAGCAGCAGAACTGAAAACACTTTGATATTTGTTCATATATCGCGATGTACAGTATATATCGTTATCACGATATTCAAAGTTATCGCATGTCACATATATACCTCATATCATGCAGCCCTACAACAAATGATCTAATTGTGAGTGGATGTGACTTCTCTGAACGCAAACAGGTTCACTTTTAAACTTCCCCCAATGGTTGAGTCCAAAATAAATGGCCTAGTCATCTCTACTCTTTCTCTGTCCCTCGGTGGATCTTTCTGTTCCACAGTCACCTCTTCAGTTCCCATTAAAGGGCACAGACCCTGTACAATCTCAGCATGTCTATGCACCTCACCTTTAAAGGCATGGATAGAATGCAGACAAAAAAGAGTGGGAGAGAGGAGAGAGTGGAGGGGAAGGTAGCTGTTGAGGGAAAGTGTTGGACCTAAAGAGCTATAAATCAAGCTGTGGCTGGAATTAAATCAGTCAGGGGGAAATACAGTAGTGGATCAGGCTGGTGGGAGGGTGGATCGAAACTCCGTTGCTGCTGTATCTAAGCTAGTGTAGTGATTACTTAAGGCAGTGAATTAGCAGTGATGGTGATTGCATGGCTGTGATTAGTTAAGGTTTCAGTTGACTGGCAGCATTCTGTGCCACAGGTGTTAGGCGTGCCTCACTTTCAGAAGGGGAATCCGATTTGGTTTTGAGAACGCCTGTGGTGTACTGCACCTGCAATCAAAAATGTGCATTCATTTCCTCACTTTTGTTCTCATCAGTCTGTTTGCAGTCTGTTATCTCCCACACTTTTTATCTGAATGTGCATGAAGAATGGTGCAGGAAACTGTGGTGTTTGTGGTAGGCGTATAGACTGGTTTGCTCAGGGATGCAAGCTGTTTTAGGGAGATAGACATAAACAAGAACCAGCTGAGGCCAACACTGTTAAAGAAAGCTTGCAGGGGTGATGAAGAGGCTACTAGCACACACACATAACATGAAACTAGTTCATGACTGCTGTTTAAAACCACTGTATAGCTCAACAAACACCACCATGACAGGAAGGAGGAAATGAAGCAAATAAACACGGCAAAGAACAAATTAGCCTCTAGAGATGTATAGTATGTGCCCTGCAAAACACACACACCACACACACACACACACACACACACACACACACACACACACACACACACACACACACACACACTTCTGAGAAAAGCTGAATTATGAAAATGGAAGGATTCCAGCAGGTGCCTGAGCCCAACCAACGGCTGTTTTTTGGGTGGGTGTTTTGCTGCAGCTACCCTGTCTTAAACTCTGTGTGTCTGCATGAAGGGTGGGCCTTTTGTTGCTTCCGGGTAGTAGAACTCAAGCTTGCTATTAAAGAATTAGTTTAACATGTTGGGAAATGTGCTTATTCACAGTCTTGGTGAGAGTTAGGTGAGAAGATTGATACTACGCTCATGAAAAATCTAACCCAAGAAGTTACTGGTGCCAAGCCAAGCATTGTTTAGCACTTTTGGATCCATTAACCATACCATGTTATCTGGTATAGAGGTGTTGGCAGGTTTGTCTTTATGCTAAGCTAACTGGCTGCTGGCTTTAGCTACATATTTACAGTAAATGCATGAGAGTGTATATATCTTCTCAGCTAACTCTAGACAAGAAAGTACATTTTGCTGTATTGTAAAATATCAGTCTTTAAGGCTTAAAACAGCTAGCATAGCCCAGGTCAAAGGAAAGATTATCTGCTAACCACAAAAATAAATAAAGCTAACTGGCTGCTGGCTTTACATATTTACTGAACAGGCATGGGAATGATATCCTAGCTTCTATCCTATCATCTAGCTCACTGCAAGAATGCAAATAATCGTATTTCACCAAATGTCAAACTATTGCTTTAATTTGTGGAATTCATACAATTTCCCATAAATCATAAGTTTTTATCCTGCCTTAATCTGATATCTAGTAAATGCATTCTTCTTGCAACATACAACAATTTCAGATTGCTGTACAGTCATTACATGGAATATGTTTGCCCCAGATGAAACACTCTGTAACAACAGGAAGTGATGTTCCTGACATCAGCATTGCAGAAAAGCAGAAAATGACTCCTGACCTTTGCATGTTGTGAAATTATTCGACAGTTGGCAGAAGCCACCTGGCCATTCACTGTGAGAAAGAGACTCTAATGTCTATTGCAAAGCATGATGTATCATGTTGTTCTTTTACACAATGTGCCGTGGGGCCTCAGCATTCAGTCATCACACGGCGAGATGGAAGTATATCTATGTCAGGGAGATAAATGACAAAAAGAACATTTAATATAGAGAGAAAAAAATGTGTAAGCAAAAACTCTACCTAGTAGTAATGTAGTCAGTTACATGACACTGTTAGTAGCACGTTAAAGAAAAAAAGGGTGGCCACGCAGAAATATACTCGCCACATTTCACACGCAGACCAACACACCCTTCCGGTATTTGTTATGAAGCAAACTTTCACATCTGGTAAAAGGACAAAAGTTTGAGCAGGAAGGCTCAAAACAAAGCAGTAAAGGCAATGTGACACACTGATACAGAAGGGGATGGGGGGACACATGCAATGCCCTTTCTGTCTCACACATGACACTTTTCATTTGAAGTCAGAAAGTTGAGATCTGAGATATAAGAGTGTTCCAGATGTGGAACAGGATGTGTGACTTTGTGAGGACATAATAAAAAATTACACTCTAGCAGCTGCTATAACCAGGCAACACATTGTGAAATATGCATATTTTTCTCTTTTTTTTAAGAGTATGAAAAATTGCTGCTTCCCTCCTTCACATATATAATTAGCTTTTGAGAGAGATTCAAGTTGCATTTTTTCTTCCTCCCATGTTTTCCATCATGACTCTCCCTCCCTATTTGATATTTTGCCCTCTTCAGCCAACAATCTCTTTCCATGTTTGACTGGGCTGAAGAGAGGTTGAGCACACTCTCTTCCTGCCTCCCTTTATCTCCCATTCCTCCTCTCCTGCCTCCGTGTCATCCAACCCCCCCTCCGTCCCCAAGGAGGAACTGTAGCTGCTAATCTCAGTTCGCAGCCGGTGCGCCCCCACCGATGTGGCATTCAGTGTGTCCAGGGAAAGGGAAACGTTTCCCTTCCTGCTCTCAGTACCCTGCAGTCTGTAAATAGAGCCTGTCAACAGCGGCTCTGTAGGCCCCTCTGGAGAACTAAATCTGTCCCATCATGCAGCCTTGCTACAACTTCCTGAAACAAACTAGGGGGTGTTAGGCAAGAGAAATGGGTGGTGTGTGTATAACATGAAGAAGTGGTATGTACAATGCCGTTTTTCAGTCTTGTATTTTCATCCAATTAGATAAAGCTTTAAAATACAGATTACTGGCTCTCACTTTCCAAACTTTAGTTAAAGTTACAGTAAATACATGATCCCATTCATTTGAGACATACGATTTTTTTTGGGGTTACCACATATAAACAAGTGAATCTTCCACTACCAAACCGTAAAACTACATTTACACTGTGCCACCACGATGGGCTTATTCTAAGGCTAAAGCGTTTCTATTTGTGGCATATGATGAAAGGACGTTTCTAAGTACGTAACATACTTCAATTACATCCTTAAACTTAAACAAACACAGTTTAAACAATTTAACCTTAATCATGATAGTATTCTGAACCTTACAAAATAGTTTTGTTTCAATCCAGGTTTAACATTAACCTTGTGTTTCACCAGGAGCACTAGTAAGGAAATACAAAAAAACTGGAGAATACGTGTCCCTTGAAACATAACTGAAAACACAATTTGATGTATTGGAATGTAATTGTTAGGGAAATGGTTACATTTTAAAGGTCTTTACAAGACTTGTAGCTCTGTCAACACTGTGCATGGGCCCAGTGGTGCAGTGGTGATCAGTGCACGTCTGCATGCCAACACGCTAACAGCAACAATGCTATCATGCTGACGTTTAGTAGGTAATGTATTTGTCATGTTCACGATCTTTTTTCAGTGTGTATTTTGTAGGTTTTTGGTTATAAACCAAAGGATTGGATACGTAGTCATGACCTGATGGTGACTCTCGATGAAAAAGTGCACCACGTTAGTTGTGTGGCTAAAATGCTGAAGATAGAACCTTTTACCATGTTTGTGTGTAAGGCAGAATGAACAGTCTTATAGCAGTCCTTATAGCCAATCAGAGTGAGTAACTGCATCCACATCTTTTACCTCAGGACCATTATCCATGAAAACATCAATCAAACTTGTTTTACCCAAATGCCAGTAGGGAGGGAATGAAACTGAATCAAAGGCTGTATGGAGACTGTGCATCAGCTCTGCGTATTACTAGCATGGAAATGAGCCCATTATGGGAATATCAATAGCAGGATGGATCTCATTATCTGTGCGTCTGTCAATGTCTGATCATCAATCAGTGCGTGTGTCAATTCCGAGGCATAAAAAGATGTTGAAGATTTATGCAGCCAGTTTCCTTCAAATGTGTGGGCTTTGTAAGAAGGTATACTTAGTATGCCTTATGTGGTTTTGGCAGAGACAATTAATCTATAAACAACCTAATTTACTCCATTACATAGAAAATACAGTATATACTCACTTTACACAAGCATTTAGGAACAGATCTACATTCATATTGTATTTTACTTTTTACAAGTGAAAAAATGTGTGGCTGTGCCACAGGTCAGCCCTATCTAGAAATACCGTTCCCATACAAAATAACTGCATTCTCCGTTATGTTTAGAGGGAAACATAGTTTGTTCCGGATTTCATTTTATACATCACACATTTTATTTCAAGTAGTTGTAAAAGTAGTGTAAATTCACAGAATGTCTAAAACACCAACTGTTTTCGCAATGTGTGCCAGCCATTGGAAAATACGTTTCCCTTGAACCAATTGAGAAACCATTCAGAATGGAGTTTCATTGTATGGGAATGTCCTTTTTTAGGAGACAAGATTGCACAGGTATTGTGAAGTCTTCATGTTGTTTTATGGCTATAAAAGGGTGAATATGAAGGACGGCAGTGAGAAGGTGTCTTTCCTTGTCAAGCCGGAGGATCTGACATTTTCAGTGCCCACAAAACCAGCAGCACACTACAGATTCCGCATTGCCAGGATTGACCAGGCACCCTTCAGCTTCCCTTTATCCCCGCTGCGCCCCAACCCACCTCTAATCTGCCTGATCGATGGCCCTGGATCAACGTCACCTGGCAACCAAGAATGACACCAAAAGCTCTCACAGCGTGTGCAACCTAAAAATCAGTTTACCGTTTTACGGTAATAGAAACATGATCAGATATCATGTGGGGAAAATACTTGAAGAATTGCAGAAAAGGCAGAAGGGGGAGGCTGTTAAGGATAAATCAGTCTCTGAATCCTCCTCAAAGCACAGAGAGTGATGTTCTCTGGGTTGCGACAAAGAGCTCTTGTCAGCGGGATGATGAATGGATAGTAAGACGGTATCATCATCAAGACGGGCACAGCCTGTGCCGCAGTGCCAGAATAGACTCCGTTAAAAGCAGGTTCACCCTTTGCACAGGTGGCACTGCAACCCATCCAACCCATGTCCTTGCATCTGCAGCTCTTGAGGACAGACTGTTCTAAACTGAGATGCAAAAAATGCACAAGCGAAAACAAGGAATTCATTTCAGCAAAGATCTGGATGGGTTTTATTAAAAATGGCTATTGTTGGGTGGCCATAATACACTCCAGGGCCCCTTACCTTCTTATTATATTCATGACATGTGAGCAGTGGTGTCTGTTTTTTTAATTTTTGTTGGCCAGATGTCACAGGTCTGGGTGGGTTTTTTCTTTGAGGTCTCCGACATACAACAACACTGCTTTATGGCTCAGAGACGTATTTCCTGTGGTGACCTTAGCACCCTCACAAGAACTTTCATGTCTATCCATAGCTACAAATATGTAGCTATGGATAGACATGAAAGTATATACGATATACATACGGTATATATGATGTTTTTTGATCATCAAAACAAAACATGCAAGAATTGAACTGAACTGAAATTCCCCTTTCAGTGCCATGGATATAGAGCCACTCAGCCAGCCATGGCAAAACACCTATTTATGAACTTCAATATCCAATAGAAAATAATCTCAAAATGAAATAGCTCAACCTGGTATCAACATGAAACACAGCGTTTTCAAGCCGGAGAGCGGAGTTCACTGTGTTGCAAAAACAAAATACTTTCACCCAGGAAACCACACAACGCTCACTTTTTCTGGCTTAACTCCTCTACCACGGCCCCTAAAAGGACCGTCATCTGGCATTGCTGTACCCGACTCACAGTCACCTGTTAGCAGCTAAACAACTGCCGCTGGTAGCCGGCGTCCCGGGACTTTGTAGCAGCTAAATACAAAGCAGCATCTGCTGCTCAGATTTTATTGTTCTATGGCACTATAGACTGTTACTGTAACACACTTTACTTATAGCCTGTGGTCTGTTGGTGAAGTAGCATTGATCACTTTGAGGGGGGAAAAATAATAATAATAATAATAATTAAACAAAGGCAGGGTAGACCAGAAAGGGGAAAATCCCACGCATCCCCCTGGAAAATCACACCATATAAATAATTGTATATATAAAAGCACATCATTTTGATTCTGGTCCTCCTGCAGTCTGTCATTTCTTTACACTTTCTCTTTCCATGATCTGACCCCGTTCTTTATAAAAGGCACAGAGTTGAGGTTCTGTACTTCCCTCTTTCCTCATCATTTCACTCTCGCTCTATGACTGATGGTTGAAGCTTTATGGGTATACTTCCCTCTCTTTCTCTATCTTCTCTTTTCCCTCTATTCCTGCAGAAATGTGCGAATGTGTGTAGCTGAGACAGCTCGTGAAGCCTGTAATTGAGTGTGTCCGCCCACCGCGTTGCTGCAGAGACAGCGCAGGGGAAGGCTTCATTGTGTCAGGCACAATGGATACATACACATACTCATCACACTCTGCCACAGAACCACAACATTAAAAAGCCATTAGTTGATCTAGCAGCGTGCTATGTTGTAGATTATGCAGCCTAACTTTGTCACTCAAGCATAACCTCAGCGTTACCTTCACGCTCATCAGCAACACGCCAAAATATCCAGAGGCTTCTTTTCTCCTATTTTACACCATGATCAAGCAGCAACCAATATATGAGATAGGATTAGTGTACAGTATTTGACTGCTTCAGACTCAATATACTCATCCAGGATTATAAACTAAATTGATTCCCTCAGGTTACTTCTACTTCTCTAGGTAAAAACATGTATTTTGTGCATTCTTGTAGGGGTGTGTGTATGTGTATTTACTAGGCAGTAAAATGAGGTTGCCATGGTTCCCTGCTGCAAGGACTTATTCAATCAACGAGAAAACTACAAGTACGCATTTCTTTCTTAATTTATTTCCGCAACACATGAATCACACAATGCCATCATGTTTGTCAAAATAATTGACTATTATAAGACTTCAATACTTTGCTTGCAGTGTGTTGTGGTTGTACACAACAAACTGCATTGGAGCCTGTCAAAGACAGGTCATAAATTACAGTATTCTTTTTATTGTCTGTGGCTTTTTATAAGTTTTTCTTTAACATGCCACATTGAACTCAAAGCAGGCTAAACTGTCTACATATTCTGCAATCAATATTATGTTATTTGTATTCTAAATTTGCATCAGTGCAACATGTTAACCATCCAACACATTCTCACTCCCAACTCGCACATATGGCTGCATGATCAGGACCGCAACTAAACTACTTGGTTAGCTTTAGGCAAATATACTTGATTAGTTTACACAACTAACCTACTTGGTTAGCTGGTTAGTTTACGCAACTAATCTACTTGGTTAACTTTAAGGAACTAAAAAATTTGGTTAGTTTACGTAACTAAACTAATTGGTTAGTTTACTAACTAAACTACTTGGTTAGTTTACGTAACTAAACTAATTGGTTAGTTTACTAACTAAACTACTTGGTTAGTTTACGTAACTAAACTAATAGGTTAGTTTAGTAACTAAACTACTTGGTTAGTTTACGTAAATAAACTACTTGGTTAGTTTACTAACTAAACTACTTGGTTAGTTTACGTAAATAAACTACTTGGTTAGTTTACTAACTAAACTACTTGGTTAATTTATGTAACTAAACTACTTGGTTAGCTTTAGGCAACTAAACTACTTGGTTAGTTTACGCAACTAAAATACTTGGTTACTTCTAGGCAACTAAACTATTTCGTTCACTCTAGGCAACTAAACTACTTAGGTTCAGGCAACTAAACTTATTGGTTAGGTTCAGGCAACTAAACTTATTGGTTAGGTTCAGGCAACTTAAGTACTTGAATAGGTTTAGACAAATAATCTACTTGGTTAGCTTTAGGCAACTAAACGTCTTGGTTAGATTTAGACAAATCAACTTAGATCTAGGAAAATCCCCTACGTACTAATGTTAAGTAACTTAAGATGCGTTTGCAAGTTTGAATATATCAACGTTGTCGTTTGGTCTCACATGGTATACAAACAAAAGTCTCCTTGGTGAAAGTCCTTGTTACTAACTGATCTGGACTGGAAATGAACCGATTTGTTTTGAACCTATCCCCTGACCAATGGGCTTTCCTGGCCTTAACCATTTGAGGTCAATGCTTAACCTAAACCATCTTTGCAAAAGCGTAAAACAAATGGGCTTTCCGGTACGGATTGAGCAGTAACTGTCCACCCCGACCTCCCTCCTACCCAGACTTTTTTGCTGTTTATACAATGTCACCTGACTTCATCCTTAGAGGCACTTCCAGGCTAGGTATTGATTCTCAATACTTGAGTGCTGACCAAAATGTATCTGCAGTTTTAATTATTAAAAGGTGTACCGAGTTAGCATTGAACGCAAATTTTTAATAAAATATTTCCTGATAAGTCATATCTTACATTGATACAAGTCATAACTTCTTCAAATGTATGCTGTATGGATACTTGCGTTCAAATACGAGAGCCACAATGTATTGTATCTGTAATCACTTCTCAGTCATGATGAGACATTTAAACTCTCCGCTGACATCTGGACCAATTATATTGTGCTCCTTCAAGTAGAACATGTTTCAGTCAGTGTTGTAATGTAACAAAGTACAAATACTTTGTCACTGTACTTAAGTAGAATTTTCACGTATCTGTACTTTACTTCGTTATTTATATTTTCGGAAACTTTTACTTTCACTCCACTACATTTCCTAAATAAAATGAATACTTTTACTCACCTACTGTACATTTCCCCTTAGTTCAAGCATCTTAGTTAAAAACACACACACACACACACATACACCCACACACACACACACACACACACACACACACACACACACACACACACACTGCACACACACACGCACACATACACACAAGCCAGGGGCTGATAACACGTACAATAAAACGTGTGACTGTGCAATTACTGTAAATTTATTTTACTGTTTAATATTTATTCTCTTTAATTATATTTATTAGTGTGTGTTAATGTGTTTCTTTTACTTTTTACTTATGCCTTGCTGCCGCAACAGTGTGAATTTCCCCACCGTGGTATAAATAAAGGGTTTTGAATCTTTGAAAGTCAAAGTTAAAGTTAAAGTTAGTTATGAGTTTGACATAATGCCTGTTTGTTGCCAAGTGGTAAAAAAAAATAAAAAATAAAAATAAAAACATAGGCCAAAATTAAAGAAGAAGAGGAGGAAACATAATTATTGATAGTGTTGCGGAAGCGCCTGCTGCAGGCTCTGCCGCCATGGTAACAGATGATGACCACCCCAATGACAGTGGTGATGAAGATAATGTAACACACTTTTTGCCATGAAGTCCATAATCAAAGCTTTTTATTACTTTTAATTTTACTTCTAATACTTAAGTACATTTAATATCAGACATTTACTTTTGATACGTAAGTACAGTAAATATACTAAGACTTTTACTCAAGTAATATTCTAAAAGATGACTTTGACTTCTACCAAAGTAATTTTCTAGTAAGATACTTACTTAGTTTTTAGTATTGCTTTCAAGTACTTGTTTCAGTGCAGGATTGCAGATTGACACCTTGAATTTGTTGGGTCAAATTAAACCTTCATATCAGTTAATGGCTGGCATTGACTGGGAGATATCCCCATTAAATTCACCAGTTGTAACTGTTGTGTAAACACTCACTGGCTATATCTCTGCAGTGTGAAGTAAGATGCAAAAAACCGACCACACAACTATTCCAAACCCGCAGCAACTATGAATTTAATTTTCTCTTCCTGAGCTTCACACAGCAATTACTCTCTTTTGCCCGCCTTTGATCCCTTCTTTTCATCTTCTTTTGTGTTCAGTGAGAAGGCACTAGCGTCAAACCAGAGAGAGAGAAACGAGGGGCAAAGCACAGAGGAAAGGAAAGATGGAGTCCATATTATCGGAGCAGTCGGCCGCGGTGGACGAGCTGGTGGAAGCGAGCATCCAAGCCTTCGGTTGGTCATTTTAACACGGTTTCTTTGATAGATAGATAATTGCATTTATTTCAAAGCGAGTCATTAAAAAGAAGAATTGTTGCATTGTGTTTTTATGTAAATCATTTGGAATATATGTCTTCTGTAGAAATGTTTGCTAGTGGTCAGACAACAACTCACACTGGCTATCAAAAATAGATACACACTAATTGATATCATGTGAGGATGAGTGACAACCTATTTTCTTCTTATAGATGAGAGTGGCACTTTGAAGGATGCTTCCTTGGTCCGCATGTTTCTCATGATGCACCCTTGGTATATCCCTTCAACCGACTTGGCTAAGAAGCTAGTGCTCAAGTATCCTTCACCCTTGTTTTCTGCTACCTCAGACATGTAGTCTTTGGTGTTCGTCTACAATATTACTCTGACTGAAAAATGGGCTCAATGCCAGTTCTGTTGTTGTTGTTTATCTTTGTTGTTCTCCTAAGTCTGTTATATTTGAATGGGATTTAAAAGAGTTTATTATAGTCTGAAAAGGGGAATTTGCAGCAAAGTTACACCTTAACTTTTAGATAAGATCTCAAGAGGAAAGCAGCACTGCTGAGCGCCGAACAAGAATATGCCACCTGGTCAAGTAATAAACTTATTTATTCTTTTACCTCTTCTGGTGCAATTCCTCTCTGAACTTTGGTTTGCTGATTTATTTATGGGTTTGTGAGTTTACAGCTAAGTATTGACAGTAACTCCACGTCATACAGAAATTTTGCAACTTGTATAACTAAGTCACTTTTGATCATCATGTAAACCAACTAAATCTAGGTCTTAAACTCAGTGTCACATTATTGTGTAGATGTGAACAAGTCTATGTCCCTTGCACAATTTTTCATCCTTTTCATCTCTTTGTTGTGCCTTCCAGGTACTGGATCTCTGAGTTTCCAGCAGAGTTCAATCTGAGCCCAGAGCTGGCCGACCAGATCAAAGACTTTAAAGACCTCTTGACCACCGAGGGCAACGAGAGCCAGAGTCGGCTCATTGACCTCGACAGTGTGTGAGTGAATTGGCTGCTGAAAGCTATGCCATGTTGTTGACAGTGTGAATGAATGTCTCTGTCTTGGGTGTTTATGTCAGCGTGCGCTTTTATTGCCTGTGTTCTAAGAATGCAGGGTCAATGACCTCTTATTCCAATAAAAGCCATTTCTGTGTGACCTTAACTTCCCTTTAGTGTCCCACAAGAACACTAAAGGAGCACATTTGAGACTTTTCCATTCTAGAAATAAATTCTACATGTGTTGAAAAAGTTTGATAGTTTTTATTAGGGCTTGGGGATATGGAGAAAATCAAGTGTCACATTATCTCAATATTGAAACAATATTGTGGGGTTAACTATTGGTGCTTTACACAATGACATTTTTGTTATCCACGCAGAGCTTTCGCCTTAGCCTACGTAAGTGGCCTGAGGTTTATCCTTGTGCGTTGGTGTGCACGTCAATCTCTTTAAGAAAATAGCAGGGCCTGCCTGTGTGTATGTGTAGGGAGTGTGTGGTAGAGCAAGGAAGAGAGTGACGCGAATAGCTTCAGAGCTAGAGGTATAGTGAGAGAAACAAAGTTTCTCCCCTGTGCTTTATGACCACGGTGGGAAATCTGTAGCAGGAAAATTTAACCCTCTCCTTGATTTTATGTTGTTTACGGAGAAGGAGAACCAGGAATTAAGTAGGGGGAAATGCAACGCTACCAAGCCATGGCCGAGCGACGTGCGTTGCAGAGAGGTGCACTTCAGGCTACGGCGTAGGGTCCATATCTACTTGTACAAACGTATGTAGCCACAATGTAGATTTAACGCAGAAGCATTAATCCCTCTTAAGTGTGCAAAGGCAAATAATAAAAAAGCTAGAACAGCCTCGTAAGTTTAGAAAATTACATCACTTTACCATAATGCAGCCAGTAAAACCAGGAAAGGAGGACACTTATGCCATATAACGATATCCAAAATCTAAGACGATATCTAATCTTGTATTATGATGTCAATATAATATTAAAACATTGCAAAAGACCTAAGGAGAGAATTCTTTCATTAAATATTCTTTCTCGTCCCTCTCAGGCCATCATATAAATGGAAACGGCAGGTAACTCAGCGTGTCCCATCAGTGTCCAAAAAGAGGAAGATGTCCCTGCTGTTTGACCACCTTGATTCCTGTGAACTGGCTGAACACCTGACCTACCTGGAGTACAAATCCTTCTGCAAGATCCTGGTCAGTTTGCCCACAATCTAATGTAATGTTTCCAACTTCTTTGAATGTTCTAGTAATTCCACCTGCTGCTGGCTTGATAGTTGCTTAGCAATTGCGTTTCAAATCCACTTTAAGTGGTAGTAATTATATTTGTTTCCTGGAAACATTTTGCTCTTGAGTGTTATTTTGGGAAGCAAAGGCAATGACTGGGTGTGTGCTGATTTAAATGGAGGATGATAATTTATTCAAGTGTGATGGTGCTGGTGGCAAGATGAGGGCAGTGGGAGTGATTTGTCTTGGCTTTGTCTTTGTTTCTCTTCTAAAGATATTCTGGCTCAATAAAAAACAAAATCAGCCATGGGAAATATAAACATATAGCAGCATTGGTGCAGTCTATAATGATACTCTTCTGCATTTAGACTACTGTAGGTGAAAGCAAATCTGTCTTCTTTTATATTTCCCAGAATAAAGATGGGCTATAAATCAGCCAGTTGACTGCTTTGTTATCCACATTGCTGCCATCAAGGACTAGTTCAACAATTTGGTAAATACACTTCCATAGGTAATTCCTCTGGACAGAACCAATAAATAGTAAGGCACAAAACTCCCTGTAAAACAGTAAATTCTTGGTTTTACACGTTCATGTCTTTACAGATTAAACAAACAAAACATATTGTGTTAATTAGTGAACTTTAGAAGTGCTGGATGGTGACTTTTGTTACCTTAGTATAGAGCCAGGCTAGCTGTTTTACCCTTTCCAGTCTTCATGCTAAACTAACCAGCTGTTACCTCCAGCTGCATATTTACCATACAGACATGAAAGTGGTATCATCTATGTGTTGTCAGGAAAGCGGATAAGCATATATCCCAATGAAAGGGGCATTTCAGCACTTCAGTGTTGCACTTTTATAAAGTTGGGGGATATATAGGAGACAACTTAAACAAATAATTGTCAAACTCAAGCAGCAGAACCTGGGATATGAGTTTTGTCTCAAGTGTGGGTCAATCCCAAAAACACTGGATGCCAAATTACTAAAAAAAGTAAATAGTGTTTTTTGTGATTGACCTTTTACAACAACATTTCTGTGGATGGTTTTAAGGAAGTATGTTTTATAAATTTGATTTAAATATATGAAACAAAATGTGTAATGCTTTTCCCTGCTTTTAGTTTCAGGACTACCATAGCTTTGTGATGCATGGCTGCACAGTGGACAACCCCATCCTGGAGCGTTTCATCACGCTTTTCAACAGCGTCTCCCAGTGGATCCAGCTGATGGTGCTCAGCAAGCCCACCGCCCCGCAGAGAGCCGCCGTCATCTCCCACTTCATCAGAGTGGCACAGGTTTGTCTGCAGGGCCCTTTAAGGCTGTTTACTGCCGAGGTTTTAAGACAGAGATAGCGGGGGGTGTGGGCTTCAGGGTGCACATAGAAGCAGACAGACTGCCTGGAGCCACAGAGAAGAGGGAGAAAGTTGTAGAAAGGTGAATTAGAGATGTGATGGGGAGAGAAGAGGGAAATGTCACACACCCACACACAAACACACACACACACACACACGCACACACACACACACACACACACACACACGTGAACATTTCCCATTCAGTGGCACAAATTATAAGAAAAAGTGAATTTAATTTAAAAAGGCTTTAGAGGTATTAACATGTTAAGATGCCGACTGGGAGCTCTTTTGGATAATGCTGCTGTCAGAAGAAAGCGTCTCCAGGAATTAAGAAGGTCTTGTTTTAGCTGGGTAATAAGGCATTTTTTGGAATTATCAAAAGGTTTTTTATGGGGCTTAGGGGTTGTAAAATTCTCTAATAAATTTGTTTGGAAGAATGAAACTCACCTAAATAGAGATACACGATTTTCACAATTGGACAATAAAATGCAAGAATTACCCAAAGTGAAGCCGAGCTATTTGCGGAAAAGAATAGAAAATGAAGACAAAGTGTGTCATCAATTCATTATACAGTATGTAATTTACACTTCCTGTTGGTTAGTAAGAATTCAATGATGCATCCTACAATAGAGGGATTAGTGGAGAGTGTATGCAGGTGGCATGAATCATAGTTGGATATACAAGTTCAGGTACAGACAGGCAATAACAGGTGGGAAAAACTGAGGGGCATTTTGGGTAACATGAGCCATTCTAATAGTACAGTAGTTAATAGTTAGTTTATTTAATGTAAACACTAGGGCTGTCAATCAATTAAAATATTAAATGGCGATTAATCACATGAAGTTCCATATTTACTGTAACTTGAGATTAATCGCAAATTAATCACATATTTTGTATCTATTCTAAATGTAAATGTAAATGTATCTGTATTGGGGATCTAACTGCGTGTCAATCACTGCTCACACACACACACCCTTTCCTCTTCCCCGCGCTCGAGCTGCAGGTAACCCCCCCCCCCCGCTCTGTCATACACAGCTCTCCCTTGTGGGAGGAGGTGCATAGAAGACCATTTTGGGCTTTTGCGGAAAGGGGGTAAGGACTGAGAAGTTGTCAATGTTCACATTTTTTTGGCTGGATCTTCACCATCCTATCTATGGCACCTTTAAGCAATCAAAAAGAACTGTTAAAGGAGTTTGCATTCACTCATTATTATTGCATTAGTCCTAGTAAACACCAAAGATTTCACTCTCAGAGGAAGAGTCAGGATTTATCTTTTGATGATGCTACTAAGGCTAGGAACCACTTTCAGTACAGCCGTCACTAAGAAGTCCATCCTTCTCTTTACTAAGGGCTCACTCATTCCTCTTTGGGTGACAGTTGCACAGTTGCACACTGGCCTGATAAACTAAACTATTGCCGGTGGCAAAGGTTCCCCCATGTGTTCAAGCCTAAATGAAAGTTAAAGTGAAAGTTGTATCTGTCCATCTATATATGTATCTCTTCATTTTTATGCTCATGAACTGGAATCATCTACAGCCATCTACAGGTCAATCTTAGTTTGGTCTGGTCCTCCCTACCAATTCCTAAACAAAGTTTCCAGCTTGTTGCCTTATATGGTTCTCTCCCTATATGTCTGGACACTGCCGTCCTTTCACTACAGAGACATCCCTTTAAATGTCGTCCTGGGCTTCACTGTAATTGACATCATTTCACTTTGATGTTATCATCTGGTCTGCCAGATGGGCTGGGAACTCCCTCTATGTGTCAATTCACTCATCTCCGCCATGCGAGGGAGCTTCAGTTGGCCGGAGGAAAGTCATTTTCATCCTAATAGCCTGCAGTGAAATGTGAATGCATCTTCATTTGACAGTCTGAGCCTGGATTGATACCCATTTACTACCCTACCCTTCTCTTCACCTGCAAAACTAGCTTCTGTCTCTCATCATTTATTTAAGGGTGACTCAGCAGGTTTTAACATCTCTCTCTGTCTTATTACACAAGCACTCCAACACTGATGTGTAGATAAATAACTGGGAATCACTCCTCTGATCTCCTTTTCATCTCTGTCTTTATGCATCTTTCAGATTATGTTAAGTAAAATAGTTCTAGCTATAGTGCTAATTAGCATATGTTAGCATGCAAACATTCTAAAATAAGATGTGAAGATCAGCTGGTAGCATTGTCATTGGGAGCACTTTAGCATGCTGACTTTAGCATTTAGCTGAAAGCACTGCTGTGCCTGAGGACAGCCTCACAGAGCAGAGTCTTGTTACAAAAAGGCAGTGTTTAAAAAATGATGAGAGTCAAATCTGTCCATGCATGTTCATATTTGTAACTTTTCATATACTCTACTGGCTGTTTAAACAGTGGACAGTGTGTCCACATAATGATAATCAGTAGTTTCGCTCTTTAAATGTAGTTCCCAAAGGTCATTTGGGCAGATACATTAGAGACAGACAATGCTGGATGGAAATCCCCTTGTCAATTCTTTGCCAATTTGAAATGCCTCAAATTTTGGTATTTAGAAACATAGCCCAGTGCGAGCACATGCAGGGACAAAAATTATGTTCAAGCTGATTTTAAATGTATTTAGAGGCTGCACAGAAGGTAGCCTCGACATACTTGACATTTCCCAAAGCTTCCCTCAGGGTGTGCCAATCGTGTCTCATTTCAGCTTCCTGTTGGGAGGGACTGCACAGACTTGGGTTATAATTTAAAATGCAAAAAAAACAACATCATTCTCATTGAAAAGCTCCATTTCACAATCTGTTCTGTGTGTACGTGTCTGTGCCTTCTGGCTTTGATAATCATCAACAATATGATGTACAATAACAATTGGATGAATCCATCTCCCACATACACAGCAATTGTTTTACACCCAGTGAAAAGCCCTGGCATGTTGACAATGAAACCTTTTTCAGGCTTTGCTGACGGGCTGCTACATGCAAAACGTACTCTGCTGAAGCCGGGCTGCCCTCCACACTGCTTTGCCAGTTGATTCCAAAGGGTGTTTGAGCTGAATCAAATGATCGAATCTGGCAGCCCTCCCACACAGCTGCGACCCCATTGATTTTTTGTGAGATGCCACGCAGGCTGAAGGGCAGGGGGAGCCCTGCTTAGTGCCATTCACAAAATGTTAGCTTAAGTTCGACAGGTTAAAGCATTCGGTAATAACTTGGTAAACTCACTTTAGGTTGTGTGCAGATGTGAGCTGCTGAATACTTGCCTCTGGCTTTATATTTTGGTTATATTTTCTTTCTTGCATCTATGTGACTCCTGATGCTGTAGATGTTTTTTTTAAACCTGAACTTCTGTCTTTCGCTCACCTCAAAATCCTTTTTGGCAGTGGCTTCTCTTTCACCCCCATTCCTAAACATAGGCATATATTTCAGGGGTGATGCCGGGGATATGTCTTCCCCCTCCCAATATTTAGAAGAGTTAGATTTGTTCCTCTCAAAAGATGTAAAAATAACCGTTGATGTTTATATATCTTAAGCTGTCGTTGGTTACAGCGTGTTCTACTTTGTTACAGTAATGAAGGAAAAACAAAAAAAAGCAAATATTCGAATGCCAATATTGAAAAATCAATAACCAGCACTTTTTACCGGTAGCCTAATTATATGTTTTCTTACCATTTCAGCCAGAAAATAAAGTTTTTGATGCTCAAGACATTTTGGGAAGACCCCCAGACCCCCCTGTTATAATGTGTGTGTGTGTCCCAATGTTGAAACAAAACCTACGCCCTTGCTCCTAATATTTGCCTCCTTCTTGTCCACAGAAGCTGCTGCAGTTGCAGAACTTCAACACGCTGATGGCTGTGGTGGGCGGCCTCAGCAACAGCTCCATCTCTCGCCTCAAAGACACGCAGAGCCACATCAGCGCCGAGACCAACAAGGTGCAGTAGCTGCTACCGCTCCCACCATCCCAAACCCCCCAAACCATCACTGATCTCTTTTTTGGCATCCACAGCCTGACACTGAGCACATAAATTTAATGTTCACTGCGTGCTGATGCACTAAGCTAACAAGTGAAATTAAATCTTGATTCAGTAATCCACATCTCCCTTCTGAGGGAGCTGCCAAGCTTCCTACACATTGGCTTTTTAGAAGTATGAATTTGAGCTATATAAACGGGAAGTTGAATGCAACTGTTGGGGGAGATACAATCTTGTCAGTTATGTAAGTCCATCTGGAGCAAAGTTTGACAGAATGTACTTGATTCTTCCAAACCATTTTTTCTTGAGAGAGGCTTTCTGTTTCCTGCCAACTTTCGTCTCATCCCCTTTCCATTTTGTCCACCCATAAATTTGTGTTGTCCTTCTGTGCTCACTCAGGTATTTAACAACCTTATTGAACTGGTGACTTCATGTGGCAACTACAGTCAGTACCGCAAGCGCTTCTCTGAGTGCTCGGGCTTCCGATTCCCCATCCTCGGCGTGCACCTGAAAGATCTGATAGCCGTGCACGTGGCGCTGCCAGACTGGGCCGACAAAGAGAAACACGGGGTCAACCTGGCTAAAACCCAACAGCTGTATGCCATCCTCCAGGAGCTGGCGCTGATCCAGACCATGCCGCCTCACGTCGACGCCAATACAGACCTGCTCAACCTGCTCACGGTGAGTGCAAAGAGCAGCCAGAATGTGCGTGTGTAGGCCTGTAACAATTATTACGTAATTGTTTAATTTCGTTTTTTTTTTTTATATCATCACAGTTTCTTTGTTTAACCGCAAGTAATTAGCAACGTTAGCTAAGGTTGTAAGGCCTATGAATGGCAATTGTTGATTTGTTTAAATATGCCAAATTTATAAGTGATGAGATTAAACTCAGAACTCAAATAAAAAGAATTCCACATATGGCCCTAATCCTCACATAACAGTGATGTAACCAAAAGATGTATCCTGAAATTCATTCAAAACTTTAATGTGTTTAAAAAAGTAATGGAATTTTTTTTAAAGATTTGACTGAAAGAGACACTTACATTGTTAGTTGCGATTATTTCTGAGACAATTAATTGTACAGCAAAATTTGGACTTGTTACAGCTCTATGCATGTGCCACATCCAAGACGTCTGGCTTGGATTAAAGATGTACCTGTGAAGAACAGCTTGCACTGGGTAAAATCAGGTGCTGATTTAGGTGCTGTGAGTTTGTTACTCATCACGAAGTGCATAATTTGAAAGCACTTGTTAACCAGCCACACAGCAGTGAAGTAGGTGGAAAAACTTTGAGTCCATGCAGCGTAACAGGCAATCTGTTTGATAACCATAATTTGTTCTGCTGTGGATTGATTGGCTCCTGGTCAGACAGACTACACAGTAGCCAGCTGGGACAAAATCTGTGTACAGACAAAGGTCGGAGATAATATTGTTGCTGTCGGGTGAAAACCTTGCATGTAAGCCACAAATTCTACTGCTGACTGGACTGCTTTCAGAACTTTAAGAAATAAATGCACAAGCATGACCAGAAAAGCTAAATCAGATTACTATCTAAAAAATGTATCTGAAAACCTCAATAACCCCGCTAAATTCTGGAAGCAAATTAATTCTCTGTCTGATTCCAATTCTTCGTCTGCAGGTCTCCCACAACATATTTTTGTAGATTCAGTTGAAATTAAAAACAAAATTGACATAATTGGACATTTTAACAATCACTTTGTATCAGCTGGCTTTATCTTAAATGAGTCCAAATCAAGTTATCAGTGCTCCGACTCCAGCTCTGAAACACCACCGGAAACCTTTGTTTTTAGACCCATTTTTAAAAAGGATGTGTGTATTGCTCTTAAAGCTATTGACCCAAAAAAATCAGCAGGACCAGACAACCTAGAACCTTTCTTATTAAAAGTTGCAGCTGAATTTATAGCTAAGCCTATAGCATACATTTTTAATTGTAGTCTGCAGACAAATTCAATTCCTAAAATATGGAAAGCAGCCTATGTGCTTCCTTTGTTAAAGGGTGGCGACCCTTCAGATCTTCACAATTATAGGCCAATTTCCAAACTCTCTATTCTTGCAAAAATTTTGGAAGCTCAAGTAAACTGTCAATTAAAAGACTACTTGGCAGAGCACAACATTCTAACTGATGTCCAGTCAGGTTTTAGAGCTGGACACAGCACTGTTACAGCAACTTTGCTACTATTAAATGACATCATAAATGCCTTGGACCAGAAGCAACACTGCGCTGCATTATTTGTGGATCTGTCCAAAGCATTTGACTCAGTTGACCATAAGCTATTACTAGATAGATTAATTAACATTGGCATAGGAAACACAGCTATTACTTGGTTCAAAAACTATCTTACAGAGCGAACGCAATGTGTTTCTATAGATGGTCTTAAATCAGACTTTTTAGAAATTTCTATGGGTGTTCCTCAAGGTTCGATTTTAGCCCCCATTTTATTTTCTATATTCATAAATAACATTGGAAAAGACGTGCAAACTGCTAAACTGCACCTTTATCCGATGATACTGTGATATATTCAGTTGCCTCTCACTGAATCAAGCCATGCATGACCTTCAGTTGGCCTTTCAACAGCTTCAAGTTTCTCTACATGGCCTTAAGTTAGTGCTAAATACTAAGAAAACCAAATTTATGACGTTTTCAAGGGCTCGTTCCCAATCCCCAGATAATATAACTATTAACACATTAAGCGGAGACTTAATTGAAAATGTTTCATCATATAAGTATTTAGGTTTTTGGCTGGACAACAAACTTTCTTTAAAGTTCATGTTGAAAAACTTGTAAAAAAGCTGAAACTAAGGCTGGGGTTTTATTTTAGAATAAAACTTGTTTTAACATGTCAGCCAGAAAAACACTTGTTCAGGCTAATTTTTTAAGTGTTTTGGACTATGGTGATGTTGTCTACATGCATGCTGCCTCTAGTACTCTCCACCTGTTAGACTCTGTGTACCATAGTGCTTTGCGCTTCTTAACTAACTCTTATGCACGTACTCATCATTGTACGCTGTATGAACTGGTAGGCTGGCCGTCACTAAGTCTACGTAGACAACTTCATTTTTATATTTTTCTATACAAGGCCATGTTGGGTAAACTGCCGGCATATTTATGTAATCTCCTCAAGCTAAATTCCAGCCATTTTCATCTCCGTTCCACCAGGTGGCGCTCTTACCAGGTTCCAAGGGTTTTTACTGAGCTGGGGAAGAAAGCTTCTCTTACTCCGCTCCTTGGTCTTGGAATAATTTGCAAAACTTGATCCATTTAAATAATCTAGTCCCATTGAATGAGTTTAAGGCCATGTTAAAATGTCATGTAATTCAAAAATGTAACTGCCCTATGTGACCTGTCCTTTCCTCTATGTGAGATTTTGTCTGTGCTGTATTTGTTTAAATTGTAACTGGTGTGCCGTCTTGGCCAGGTCTCCCTCGAAAAAGAGATTTCAATCTCAAGGGACTTCCTGGTTAAATAAAGGTTAAATAAAAAAAAAAAAAATGTACAAAACTGTTGCTTTTGAGGAAATGTATAAAAAGGCTAATTTGACAATTAAAGCTTTATTGTGAAACTATTTTATATTATGAATATCCGTTACATTTACCTAATTCCATCCATCTTTATCCGCTTATCCGGTATCGGGTCGCGGGGGCAGCAGCTCCAGCAGGGAACCCCAAACTTCCCTTCCCCGAGCCACATCAACCAGCTCCGCATTTACCTAATTGCCAAATGAATTGATGCAAAGCTGATCAACTCCATACAAACCTCTGTATTTCTCAGTTTGGCTATGTTCAGAAGATTGTGTTGTTCCGTGACTTTTGCACTTAGAAACTCCAGTGAATATAATTACCTTTTCTGATAAGTCCATCATGTTTTTCTTTTTTAATCCTCCGTGTCCTCCTTGGCTACTAGCAACTGCATGGAGGAGGGTTGGGGGTGGTGCGTGATCATGGAAGGCTTGTATCAAATTCCTCATGAGGGCGACAGAAACTATGCACTAAAGCTTTAAGATTATGTTGAGCTACATATTAAATATTTGTCAAACCCACATACAGACAGAAAGGGGACCAATAGCATTTACGTATGAAAAAAATGAAAATGACAAAATACGGAGATACAAGGGTTCTTGTTGACAGCGGCGATATGTAACCAAAGCATGCAGTATTTAGTTGTCTCAAACAGATATGGTTCACAGTGGTCTTGGTCGAAATGATGTGATCTGTGAAAATATGTTGAAAATTATTGAGGTTGAAACTGTAATGAACACATTTTGAAAGTGGTACTCTATAGCATCTTTCATCCTCATGGCCTCCTAATTGTCTACTTCTTTTGCACACTACACCTCCTTGTTTGTAAAACAGTCTTTCTGTAAAAACAGTAAGCCAGAAACCAAGATTACTCTGGTGACATCATCAGGATTATTATTTTTTTTTACTTGGGAAACCTCCTAATGAGCCACAGAAAACATTATGCAACTGTGTAGTAAACTAAATTTCATGTGTACAATTGGTGGAGTGTTCCTTTAAGAAAAGAAAACCTTTCAGGGATACAGAGAGGATTTAACCATGCATTTACTTCTACATCTTTGATTAACTTTAACACTGTTATCTGGTTGCGAAATGCCCTTTTTTTAATTTGTGCTTTTATCCAGGACAAAGAGTCACAACTCGCGTATTAGCATCTCTTCAGTGAACTTCACTGAACTTTAAATGGTAAACCTGCACAGAAACCTCTGTCTGTTCTTGTATCCTGATTAAAGACTAAAAGGGCTTTTGCTGTCAGAGCGTGTTGACTTTGAAACGACATAAAACAGGACCTCATGGGAATCGCTATCCGCCTTTTAAATCTCAACACCTGCAGAAAAGCATTTTATTATAAGAGACCACACTGATAATATTACTATTAAATTGTAAAGGTGTAAACATTCTACACTCATTTTGCTTCTTGTTCCATAGTCTCTGTCTCGGCTGACAAAACATTGCTCTCTTCCTAGTCTCGCATTGCCAGACCTTCCTCCACAACTCTGCGGAGGAGAGTCTGGCTAGTCCACACAGCATTCTGGGATGTTCGTAAAACGTGTTCTGGTTTATTGGCGTTTTTAAACCAATCACAATCATCTTGGGCAGTGCTACGCGTCGGACGGAGCCACAGTTCCTCTTCAAAATAGCATCGGGAAGACTTATTTTGGTGGAATGTGTGTACGTTCAAAAGTTGTTTTAGTAGAGCAACAGAAAACTCAGATTTGACAGATAGTCTAGCTAGCTGTCTGGATTTACACTGCAGAGATCTGAGGAGCAGTTAACCATTGTCCTCATAAATCCACCGGAGTTTAAGACGCCAACACAAAGAAAGAGGAAGGTGACGAACATCCGACCAAAAAGAGGGACATCTGGAGGAATATCCAGCGGCACTGGAGCAATCCTGGAAGTGGAACTTATAAATAGACTACTCTCTTCCTCTCCTTATATTACACTTAGTGTTTTCATTACACGCAACCACCAAACACCCACAGGAAGAAATCAAATCATCCAACTGGGAAAAAGTTGTTGCCCTAAAAAAATACATTTTAATATGAAATGATGTGGGAATAGCATCATTTACCAGTGCATAAGAAAATAACCCTTTTTATATATTGCAAGTGAGTTACCCATGCTTGAGCAAGCCTTTTTTTAGACTTGATCCCGGAACAACTAAAAACTAATTGCTAAATAAATAAATAAAAGTCTGTGTCAATCTATTGTGAGCTAAGGAGTTGTTTTCTAGGACTATCACAGCATCGTGAAAGTAAACCCAGACTAATGCCTAGAATCTAGGCAAGCACTATCTAGGCCCTAGATAGTGCTTGTCAACCATTAGTCAAAAATTGCATGAATCTGTAATTTTCAAAAGTTATTGATACTGCATTTTGGAAATATCTGCTTTTCCATAGATGGATATCCCATTTCATTTGTTACAATACCTCACTTTTGTAGTAATGGCCCTGTGGCTCAGCATTGAAGTAGGTTTTCTCAAAATTGTTGGTGGCTTTCTAGTTACATAATTCAATGTTTCCCCTTGCCATGATGGTCCAAAATGATGTTAAAATGCACCCTTTGAACATAAAAAAAACCTGTTCAAAGGGTGCCAGGCATCCCTAAATGTCCGATCCTAAATTGCCACTGGACTCGATGAAGCTGGGATGGTGTTTTAGCACTTCAGACTAAACCCACAAGTGTGTGTGTTTGTAAGTTTCTTGGCAGATATAGATAAGACTCTGCTGAATTTGAAAAGCTTTCTGTATTTGAACAATCTCAAGAGATTTGTCAATCAGGCTGCATGTGTTGGTGTGAGATTGCTGCTGGCTCTACTTTTTTTCTGTGTGAAAATGAAAGAAAACATGACATTGACAGGTTTTGGAGATGAGCGTCACTGAGGAAGTTTGCTGGACAGAGTCAATACCCAATTATCTAATGCCAGGCTTATTGGAGTTGATCTATCTCGAGTTGGAGAGGGAGGGAGAGCGAGCAGTGGAGATGGAAAGAAAGCCAATAAATCCTTCAAATGAATCTCTACGCAGACATGCCTGCAAACGTACAAGTTTAAAACACGACTTTCCTCCTTTTTGAGTAATCGTCATCGATTCTATATTAAGTCAGATGTGTTGAATAAGCTACAGTTAACTTTCTCCCGGAAATACTGTAAGCGCCACTAAACCACAAAGCCAAACAAGAAGAAATGCCTTTCTTTCTTTATTCCTTCCGCACGTACCACTTCTACTCAATAAAAGCCAGGAAACACAATTAGGGTGAGAAAATAGCTCAGAGGAAAAGAAAAGAATTAGAGGCCAACAATAGATGCAGTGGATGATAGCATGCCACAGTTGGCTGCAACATGTTGGTTGGAGCAAAAAAATCAATCTGCTCACTAACCTGTTGCCATAGTAAAAGATGGCTGTACTTAACACGTCCTGTAATGAACAGGTCAGTGTGTGAGAAGGCATTTGTGTTAAGAAGCTAGAAAAGGAATAGGATATAGAGATTGACCTCGTCTTGAGGCTGCAGTTTCAGTGAGGGTACACAACAGCTTTATTTGGTCACTTTGTGTCTATTTCACCATTTATTTCATTTGGATTACGCCTCTAAAAGGCTGCTTTGGTCTGGAATCTATGCAGGAATGTATTTGTTTTGTGTTGGAGATGAAGTCTGGGAATAGTACCAAACACTCTTTTAAAGGATACAAAAACTACAGTTGTAATATTTGAGCATAGACGCTCAATGTTTGTCAGAGCACACGTTACACACAGGACTGAAATACACAAACACACATGCACTAATAGACATGCACTAATAGAGATATGTCAGAGTGAAGAAGCTGCAGCTGTCAAAGGACAGGCGCCGCGAGCAGTTAGGGGGTTTGGTGCCTTGCTCAAAAGCACCTTGGCTGTGCCCAGAGGTGAACTGGCATCTCTTCAGCCACCACTCCACCACCGTATGGCCCGTCTGTATGGGGACTTCAACCAGCAACCCTCAGGTTACCAACCCAACTCCCTACAGACTGAACTATCCCTTTAAGTACAATCATTAAAAATGTGTAAAATCTAGGACACTGGGGATTTATTCTGGAATGTAGTGGAGGCTCAACCCACAAAAATTCAGTTCTTGGCAAAAAGATTTGGTGACACAATGGTCCCATAGGCCTTTAACAGTATGTACTGTTGTGTTCAGGTGTCTCTGGACCAGTACCACACAGAGGAGGAGATCTACCAGATGTCTCTTCAGAGAGAACCTCGCAAGCCAGCGGTGAGCAGCACACAAATGTACACTTTGGGTCCCGTGCTGGCCTGTTCATATCCCATATTTGGCAGTGATATACCTCACTCTGCTCCTGTCTTGATATGATAAATGGTAACATTTATGCATATTAGGATTTTATTTTCTCGTGACATTGTGATCCACTGTTTTTACCCTTGACCGCTGCTCTGTGCAGCAGCTGTCTTTTCTTTTCTTTTCTTTTGACAGCTTCTGCACCCCCAGCTGATACTGATCTCACCCTCTTTGGTTTCTCATTGTAGCAGAACTCCAGCCCCGCCCCAGCGTCTGACCCCAAGCCCACTATGATCGACGAGTGGGCTGTGTCGGTGAAGCCCAGCGCCGACCCCACCATCATCAAGAAACACATAGAGAAGATGGTGGAGGTGAGTGCTGACTGCAACCTGAGGGACAGTGGAAGGCTACCGGGGAATCATCTGTTATTCCTCCCCACCACCATCTTTACATGATGACCGCAAAGTGCACTTGGCTCTTTGGCCAAATATCTAATTATCTTACCAACACTGGGTGGGGTTATCTGAAAAGCCTGTAACTTCATTTCTGGTGATATTTTAAGTTTTTTTGCCTCAAAATTAAAAGTCGATGTTGTTGCTTGTGGGTTGAGAATACTTTAAAGCCCGGTGTGCTTGGATAGCTCACGTGGTAGAGCGTGCGCCCCATTCACAAAGACTCAGCCCTTCTCTCAGCGGCTGCAGGTTCAACTTCAAACTGTGGCCCTTTGCTGCATGTCATCCCCCCCCCCCCCCCCTTCACATCGTCAGCTGTGAGAATACTTTAAAGCCCAATGGGTCGATTTCTATAAGGGCTGCCCATTACACTTTTGTTTTGAATTAGATAGTATGGTTGCAGAAATGAAAGCCGAGAGAGATGGGTATGGCAAGCAACTGTCTGCAATTGAAGTGTATGTTACAGTAAACTCTAACTTTTGAAAGAAGAACTAACACAATCCTTTTTCAAGAAATATCATAAGTAGCTGAATGCACCCTTGCACAGTTCAATACATACGTGGGGGGGGGGGCTACAGCCTTACGCTGTCTGCTTTTTGTGGCTGAACTGCCAACTTGCCAAACTTGCTATGTAACTGGCCTGACTGAGTCAGTTTGTCGACTTTAGTTGTTAAAAGGTTGCTCACAAACATGCTTAATTCATTTATAATGTGTTTTTAACATTGGGGAATTGTCAGGGTCTTCAGACAGCAGCATAAATTAAATCTTATTTTATATTTTTTCACGTTCTCAGACCGACAGACACACACACATACAGGATCTAACCTTGGATAATTACTCGGCAAAAATCATGTCAGAGGGCTCTGTGACTCTGTAGCAGAATTAAGACTGAAACTAACCTTCACAACCCTCATTGTTCACAGTCGGTGTTCAAGAACTTTGATTCAGATGGAGACGGCCACATCTCCAGGGATGAATTTGAAGCAATCAGGAACAACTTCCCATACCTCAGCAAGTTCGGAGAACTGGACAAGAACCAGTGAGCATTGGCACATTTACACTGTTGCTAAATTCCATGCAGTGTACACACTGACGCAACCTCTCATCTCTTTGCTTTCTCTCACAGAGACGGGAAGATCAGCAGAGAGGAGATGGTAGACTACTTCATGAAAGCCAGCTCTCTGCTCAACTGCAAGATGGGTTTCATCCACACTTTTACCGAGAGCACATACGTTAAGCCCACGTTCTGCGAGCACTGCGCCGGCTTTGTGAGTATCAACTTCTTCGCACTTGTAAAAAATAAATTAGATGGTGTAATGATATGGACATCAATCTGGATAAATATATCAATTCATCATCATCAATCCAATAGTATCAATCCAAAGTAAAAAAATTATATATACATATACAGAATATCAATACATATGGGCATTTATAAGATGCGGTTTAAATTTTATAAATTCTCACTTTATTTTTTTCTCTTTTTTTTTACTAAAAATAGTAGTTTTTTTAGTTAAATATCTGGAAGTCTTGTTTACCTCATCTAGATCACACAACATACTCTATGTGCAATGCTTAAAAATCATTTTTAAATACAAAATCCTCTCTATGATTTATAAACCAGATAGGCTTTGAAGAAATATTGATCTACTTTGTTTGCTTTGGTGTTATCAAACTCATCGACTCATTTGCTGCTCAATTGGTGGTACGTGGTATAGTTTGTTTAAAAAGGTTACCAGTCAGAGGCCGTTCCACAGCCGCGGAGCCGCATCTATCTGCACTTCATCATTTGTCTGGGCAGTCACGGGCAGCGCATGTAGCCCCACCTCTCAGAGGTCTCTCCTGTCAGGTCAGGGCAATGCCAATTACTTGGGGCCATAGCTCTTGCTGCGGAAGTTGCATTCTGGGAAATATGGGAGGAAGGTAATTGGGCGAGATAATGACCCTACTCTGTTGAAATGTTACATCTGTGTGTGTGTGTGTGTGTGTGTGTGTGTGTGTGTGTGTGTCCTCTGGCCCTTAACATTTCCAAAGTCCCCCAAGGAGCTCTCTGTTATTTAGACATAGACAGTGACTCAGGACTCAGCTGTAATGAGTGCAGCAATAGGGCCCTAATATTGAACTGCAGACACTGAGATGTCATCCAATTCATTTGTGTGTACTGCAGAGAGAGAGAAAGAATGCTCAAAAGAGAAGTAAGTCGTAAATTATACGTATAGTATATAATTTGCACTCAAAGGAGCACACATTCATACACACAAACACACACAATCTCCATGGGGAGCATTTCCAAACCATCATGAGGGGAAACTCAGAATAGAGAGCAGGGAAAGATAAGGACTTCTTCCTTTGAATGTGTGTGTGTGTGTGTGTGTGTGTGAGCAGTGGTACATACACTGAGCTCTTCCACTTCTGCCTGCTTTGTGCTTCCCTCTTGGCTCCAGTGCAATAACAATATTTTCCCGCAGCCCATTTTTCAGCACTTGTCTCAAACAAGCTGGCCAAGCCAAGCCGGTCCTCCTGTAAACACTGCAGAGTTCACTCACCTCCAGTATCTCACATAGATCTTGATCGTCTTGATCGTGTTGTTCTGCCCACAGCCCCATTTGGCCTTTACATCCATGTTAATTGCACACAAATGCATTTTACTCAATGCACAAAGCAAAAGGACACATCACACAGTGTGAGTTTTTGTTTTTGCGTCTCAGCAAGTTTTTAGCTGCCGGCTCAGAGTATTTTAATATGAGAGATTGAAGAGAGTGGCGCACACATGCCTTTGGGCTTGTGACAGTTTCGCTTTTTGTAATCAGTAGAAGAAGAACAAGAATCAGTGGTCAATAGGCTCGTTCGAGATGAACAGCGCCTCGCCTGTAACGTGGACGAGAGCAGGCGACAGCAGCCGGGGGTGGTGACAAAAAGCTGTGGTAAAGTCGGACAGTTCCCAGCTAACTCGAGGAGCCTTCACGGTGAACAGGAAGTCACAGAAACACTCACATTGTGTTAAGTCCGATTCCGATTTAATAAAATGTTATCAGACACATAGTACCGGTATGTCATCTGCTATACCGTCTCCAGTTGTTTTTATTAAGACAGAGTAGCTGTCTTGTCTACGTGCGATCTGTTGCTGATGTTAATAAATAATCAACTGTAGATGATCTGTGATCTGAACAGATTTAGTCTCTCTGACTTCTAAACGTCACTATCAGCCACGATCTGTTCTGTACAGAATAAGCCTTTAAATCAGACAAATTGCACTTCAAATCCGTCCGATTTAAAAACAATAAAAATGTATATAAAACGTCATAACTTTGAGTCAATTCTGAACCAATCAGCTGTTAAATTAGCTAAGAGGCTAGCGTATCCCAGCATGCTCTGGGTCCGCCTGGGTCTTGCGGTCGTAAAAAAGCAACTGCGCTGCCTGCGACTCGAACCTGCGGATCTCTCTTGCTGCCCACACGGGCATGATGTCAGAGCAAGTTGGGATCAAGTCGGACACGGGCATGCAACACACGGCGTTCGCTGGTGATCGATTCTGCAGAGACCTGGCTCTCGAACAAAGTCAATGTCTCTTCTCATCCTGACTGAGAAATAGTATTTGATCATGATCTCCCTGGGGAAATTGATTAATCAATCTATAATAAAGAAACAATATCATGCACATGTATTGTTCTTTTACGTGATTACACCTTCAGATTCATTTCCTAGGATAGCTTCCTTTTCTGTATGAGGTGCATTTGGGTTCATGTAAGCACTCACACAGCTCATCAGTGTCATCATTTATATTCCTATAGATGATGACACCGTCTCTTTGTCAGCAATGTGCACACTAAGTCCTCAGTTCCCACACAGGATTAGTTCAGGCCTGTCTGTGCTATGCATGCAGTGTGGAGGAGGGATTTGTGGAGAGAGGAGTCTTCAAATTTCACAAGCTGCCATGACTTGTTTCTCTGTGTTTGCATGTTACAGTAGCTAAAGGGATAGTTCTGGGGAAACAAACCCAGGGTGTTTTTACACCTGTGGTATGTTTGCTTTGATCCAAATTGGTTGTTGAGTTTGTAAACTTGGTTCGGTTTTGTTTTCCACCTGGAAAGATCCAAGCGTACCAAAATGTGGGACTACTAATCAGGCAAGAATGGTCACTCCTCTTATTGGTCAGATGTGTCTGGGGCGGGAGAAAGAAAGTAAATACAGTAAGCAGGTCCTGTGTTCTGGACTAGTGTATAAATCTCCCATCTCTGTCACTTCCCGATGTAAGTCGAGTGCAGATTTGAGTTGCACATGCTCAGATTTAAACGGTTTACGGCATAACGCGTCATACCCAATGACAGTCGAGTCAGACTGGCTCTGGTTGAGTGCAGATGTTAGTTGCACATTCTCCGATTTAAACGGTTTACAGCCTAATGTGTCATACTGAGATTTCTGAAATCCATGAAATAATAAACTTTTCTCTTTACAAACAATAACAGAAGATGAAAATCCTTTCAAACACATTTTAGCTATCTATGATTGTTTGATTGCTAACGTTACCTCAAAACGACATTCCACTGACAGCCTTTGTTGTGTTTAATTGCTAACTTGTAGCTAAGCTAGCAGTCATTTCAGAAAGGTTTTAGCTATGGTTAATTAATGAGTTTAATTGCTAACTTGTAGCAAGCAG
Organism: Etheostoma spectabile; assembly: GCF_008692095.1. Taxonomy (NCBI): domain Eukaryota; kingdom Metazoa; phylum Chordata; class Actinopteri; order Perciformes; family Percidae; genus Etheostoma; species Etheostoma spectabile. The sequence continues at coordinate 509,366 of NC_045751.1, forward strand.
TGGACCAATTTCATTAAGTAGGCTCATTTTTACTGTGTTGATATTACAGAAGTCTCTTGTAGCATCTTGTGTGCTACTTGTTGCAAAGTGACGCATGCGCAACTCAAATCTGCACTTGACTTACTTTGGGGAGTGACATCCTCCATGGTCAAACCAGATGTTCTTTCCCGAGACACCTTACTACGTCTGCTCTGGTCACAAAGACTTTGCTCTGCTCTGACGACGTCTGTCTCCAACTTTAATGGTTGCTGGATTGACCATGGAGATGCGAGTGACAGACGATGAGCTTGACTGCTGTCTATTTCTGTTAAAGAAACACTGCAAGCTGCTACAGTTTATGTGTTCTGCTGCATCACAGATTGCTAAGCACTCCTGACTACAGGAGCTCAGACTGCGCAGTACATGCTGTGTAGTTGGTGAGGTTGGATGTGGAATCATGTTCTCACCACAAACAAATCACTCCAGAGTTTGATTGAAAGTCCATCGAGACCATCTTATCTAGCAGGTCTCGGTACACTTGTTTGGTCTGCTTTTTGTGCACACCAGAGTGCGATTGCTGCATTCTCACCTGTTCAAATGAACCACACTGGCGGGGCAAACCAACTCTAGTGCGATTCAACCGAACTAAACAAGGCAGATGTGAAAGCGCCCTTACTTGCACTCTCATTGAAAGTTAGATGAGAAGATCTTACCATCTGTCCATTAGACATGAAGCTACAGCCAGGTGACCGTTAGTCTATTCAATAATTTTGACTTGGTCATTTTAAAAGTAGCTCGCAAGCTGAAAAAGTGTGGTCACCCCTGGTCTATTGTAATGACTGAGAGGACCCACAGGCCTGAAATGAAGCATTTTATGAAGATGCAAAAACATGGTGCATTATCTTAAAAGTACAAATGGAAACTCTCCCCACTGGACCTGTTTATCTGCTTGCACTAACGCAGGAAAAGAAGGACGTGACTGTCGGCACTCTCACAGTCTGGATGGAAAAGATAGAAGGCCCTTTTTGTAGCTATAACAGCAACACATACGCTATTTACATTCTCATTCAGTGGAATGCTGATTGATTGCTTGTACGGAGACACCAGGAAGCAAAAGTGGCACACTATCATCACAATTAAATGCAGAATTTGCAATTTAAGTGCCAAAACATTTCCAGATTAATAGTACAGCTTGCTAAAAGCTAACAGAGAATCCTAAGTCAGTGTGTTTCCAGCTCTTGTTTGTAGTGCATTGTGTTTTTCAGTCCACAGAGACAGTAAAGGTCAGGCAGCGTAGACAGAGCCGTGTTGGTAGCTGTGTTTAGATGTTCTGTTCCCAACTGACTTCTCTTTGTTGTAGAGCCTCTGGCTGTGCACCGTTTCTCACTGTGTGTGTGTGTGTGTGTGTGTGTTTGTGTATTTGTGTCAACGAGTGTATGTATGTGTTTGCATGCATGCATATAGGTTAGTGTGTATGTGTGTGTGTGTGTGTGTGTGTGTGTGGGTATGTGTGTGTGTGTGTGTGTGAAGAGGTCAGGGTATTTTGTGCCTCCTCAGATGTGCCAGTGCAGTGTGTGATCTCCAGCTTGCCTCTTTCATGTCATTGTTCCCCCACTGTCTGTGCGCTCCCTGTGCCCCGCTTGATCTCGTTCCCCCTCCACCCCCTCTTTCCCGGCAATTCTCTCTCTTTCTCTTTCTCTCTCTCTCCGTTGCCCGGTGTCTCAGCAACAATCAATTGGGTGTATCAAGATGTACTATACGGGCATTTTAACATGTTTTAGTCCATTAACTGCTAATCGTGTACACCTTGTCTAACTGCCAACCACCGCATCCATTTTTACATACATTTCCTTCCATTTGGGCAGTTATTGGTTTCCATTATAATTCAGTTCTCCACACCTTAGAGCACTTACAGAACCTTTTTTGAGCAAAGGACCCCTAACCTGAAAGAGAGACGAGCAGGGACCCCCAACTACATACAGTATATCAGTGATCTTCAACAGGGGGTCCACGACCCCTAGGGGGTCCTCAGAGTCATTACAACTAATTGTTAAATACCTTTTTGAAAGTTCTATCCCCTCCCAAAAATAAAAATAGGTCGAAAAATACACTAAAATGAATCCAACATATTATTGTAAAAGATAAATTGGCCTATTCATAAAAAAAAGCAACAACCTGTGATACGAAACAATAACTATAGCCAGGTTGCCATCCACAGATACAGTTACACTTTAGGATTCACTGTGCCTTCCACATGTATGTTTGATATTTAAACAAGATGATATATGAAAATGTTATTTAGTATTGTAGGGCACCATAAATGGTTACATTACATGTTATCTTAGGCCTAGTTTAATATGCAACTCAATATACATTGGAGACCCCTGCAGTATGTTCTATTGTAAGTTTCCATATATGACTTTTTTTATCGTCATCGCAACATCAGCTGCCGCAATATACACATCGCAAAAGGCTGCAACATATCATGATAGACACTCAAACGCTTTTGTGTGTTAGTTAAAAGAAAATATCAGCAGAATGCATGTTAAAATGTAACATTTTGGTCCAATTTTCAATAAAAGAATGTTGAGAATGATTTTCTTTTGTTATAAATTCAATGTTCAACAATTTGTTGTATTTTATCAGAATACTAAAAGCAGCAGAAATGCAGAACTGAGTACATTGGAAAATGTTTATCGCAAGTAATACCGTTATCGCAATATTCAACAGTGGTGTCGCACATTGCAAATTCTCCTCATATTGTGAAGCCTTAGTAACAACCACAAAATATTTTTATATTTGAAGATGCAGTTGCTTAAAATGTAGTCTGACTAACAGGATGTAGACTGCGCGTATAAGCTTGCCATTTGCTGCCTACATAGTATGTAAACACCGAGTTAGCAAGCTACATGGAAGCCCAGCGAGCTCATCCAAAGCTAAAGCATAGGCAGGCTTTACCTCTCGGGCAACGGCGATCAAATTATGTTTTTCTTGTTTATCAGTAAAAGTCCTATCACACAGTTGACATACGTCTTTTAATGTTTAACGTGGTGTTTTCTTTTGCAGGGCTTTAGCTCGCCTAATCACGTGCCAATGTTCCGCCAAAACAAATTCTCTAGTGTCCTCCCGACACGATTTTGCAAGGGCACCGTTGTTGCATCTTGGGCTTAGCCCCACCCAAGACAATAGTAATTAGTTTAAAGACATACAAACAAACCAAAGCGTTTTTAATCCCCTCGTAGAAATTTATGATGGGTCAGTCGGAGCTTTCTCCAGCGCTTGCACAGCGCTAAAACAAAGTGTGAAGAGCAGGGCTGTAGTCTAGTCCACCTTTGTCAAGTCCAAGACAAATCCTAGACAGAGTCCAAAGAGGTTTGAGTCTAAGTCAAGGCCGAGTCCAATTAAGAGAGTCAAGACAGTATATCTTGTATTTTAAGATGATCATTTGGCTTCATTTTTTTATAATTTAAAAAAAGCAAAACAACTAATATCTGTTTTGTAAATCAATGGTTTTGTTTTGAAGGAGGAAGTTACTTTGGAAAAAAATTGTCAAAACAAGTCAGAGATAATAGAAAAACGTCTACAGCCCTGGTAGACAGTGTACGAAAAAATATGATGATTTGACATTATAATGTATTTACTGTGTTAACAAAGATCGTATATTTGTTTATCAAAAAAACATCTGAAGAAAGGAGCATTTGAATTCCTACAACGATGGACCTTCAACGCTTAACCTACTCAGATCTCTCTGTAATTTTAACATTTCTCTCTTGCCTTCATGGACATGAAAACATATTCTAATTAACACCCGACCCCCACTGTCACTTTATTGTCACTTTCTTTATCTGTCTTTTTGCAGATATGGGGCTTCTACAAACAAGGCTACAAGTGTAAAGGTAAGAGAGCAATACATTTAGATCAAACTCTATGTCCGCTGCACAGATGTGCATCTTCCACTCAGAGGGGTGACACTTTCAAAGAATTAGCAATTATTTTTGACACCATCGATTCCCAGCCATCAAACACTCACACACACCCTCTGAAGACAAAGATCTACAGAGGTTGTGTGTGAGTGCTGGGTAAATGCCATCAACACAGAAACCATTGGAAATAAGTATAATACATGTCCACATACAGAGCATGGTTCACCAACAGCCCGATTAACTCCATCAGCTGCGACCACACAACACACAATGCGTTATTATTTGCCCTTTCTACACTCCCAGTAGGCTGGTGTTTGAAGAAGCTGGTTCATTTCACAAATGTATGTACATCCAACGCCTCCTGTCCTTTTCTTGTCCTCATTAGCCTCAAAACAAACACTCCAACAGCTTGCTTCTTCTCCCACTATGACTGTGCTGCTGGTCGTCTGTGCTGACTCAAACTTAAGTAGTGATAATCTGCAGACGTTCGGTGCACTAAGTGACGTTAACACTTCATATGTTTCCATCCAGATGTCGAGCAAGAACTTTATGGAATCAAGGCCAAATCTATAATGCAAATAATGCAAGTTTCCATCTGCTGGAGTTTTAGGAGAAGTGATTGATGGCAGCTCAGCTTTATGAATGGGAGAAGGTAGCGTAGGGAGACATTTTGCAGGCAGGGTATCATTATTTTGTCAATTGTTCAGGAAATTAGTTTCAATTGCTGTTTGAAGCACATGGCTCTTTAGTTATTTGTTTGCACAAGCATTGGTTTGGAAGTTACTGTAGCAATGCAATTTTCAATTCAATTGATTTTTATTTATCAATTTATTTGTCAAATAATAGGACACTTTACATATAGAGTAATTCTAGACCACACTCTATAGTTTACAGATACCCAATAATAAAAGCAAGCATTTGGTGCAAAAGCAGCGTGGAAAAACGTTTAACTGGCAGAAACCTCGGGCAGAACCTCGCTCTTGGTAGGCGTCCATCTGCCTCAGCTCGTTGGGGGGGGAGGGAGAGAGAGAGAGAGATCACAACTTAATAGCCAATATTAACGGGACCGGCATGTATACAGAGCCCTGGTGTGTTGGAGGATGTAATGTATTCATGGTTCTTCTTGAAAAAACAAGCATTTTAATTACCAATTCTCCCCTGTCTAATCTCAACATGAATTGCTTCCCCATTCATTCAGGTTCATCCCTGGTTGACTAGTGCTTATTAAAAAGCTTGTAAGTTACCGTCAAACAATTGAGTTGCATAGCAACAAGAGTAATTCATGCTCCTTTGAGGTATTGTGGTCTGTTACTAGCAGTGATCACCCTGCGTCTTGTATTTAAGAAGAGAAAAGAAAAAATCCTGAGTCTATCTCCACCTAATATTCGAATTACCGAGACTTGTTCTACCTAAATCTAGTGTCTTTTTTGGGCTTTTTCTGATGCAAGTACATACTTACATACAAAAAAATGGCAGGGAGGTAAAAAGAGAGCAAACACAGAAGCACTTTGTACATAAACAAACCAATACAACATCCTTGTATGTCTCTGGGTCTAACTGAGAGTGTTCTGGCTTGTTCCAGTGTATTAATGAGACCACAGGAAGTCAATGAGAGAGCCCCCGGAGCCATTCATCCCCATTTCCATTGTTAGCCTGTACTCAGGGAGGTAGAAAGCACGGCAGGGGCATAATTGAAATGAATCACCATTCACAGTGCAGGAGCGGTGTGTTGAGACCTCTGAATGTGTGTGTGTGTGTGTGTGTGTAGGTGGATGTGTGTTTTGCGATGGTAGACGTTTAGATATTTAGACTTAGATATGAGAGGCATCTCATTGTCTTTGAAGTGGTGTGTTTTCACAATGCCAGTATCCTATGATATCACAACAAGTTTTATCCTCCTCTCTGTTTAAAGGAATGACTCAACATTTTAGGGTTATTCACTCTTATTAAGAGATAGATGCTATGGTCAATTTGTTAAATTTATATTTGTTTGTTAAATGTGAAACTGCTGTCCAGAGCCAAGAAAATGTTTAAGTACATTTCCCAAAATGTCAAACAATCCCTATACAGCCCTGTCTAAAAAATTATGTTCCCACACAACAAAAATGCATTGTTTTGTCTTGGATTATGTTTGTCTTTGACGTATCACAAATATGTTTCTAAACCAAGTCTCCGTAAGTCAGTTATAGCGATGAACCAAGCGAAAATAGTGCAATGAACGGTTGAAAAAAAAATGGTTTTAAACGCCTATTCCTCAGTATGTTAAGGTACACGGTTCATCAGGAATAAAGATGTAATGCACTTCACTGACTTGGAAGGAGAAAAAGAAGGTTGTCTTTTTATCCTACTGGAACGAGGTGGCAACAACCATTTAAAATGTTGGGGTGGATGGATGGATGAATCCAGCTGTTCCGTGCTCTGTGTGAAACTAAAAGTCAGTGTTGACTTGTGTAGTTACTTTTCTGTGTACTTAACCTACATTACGTACTGAATTTAACTTACATAGGTAACTAAATCTACATAATAAACATACTTAGTTGTGTTTTAATTCACCCAAGTGTTAAAAAGAGTTGCAGGAGAAAGACATTTCCCTCAAAACGTAGTTGAGAATGACATTTTTTATGTATTTTCTTAGGACACAAGGTTACCCTGTAAGCCTAACCCTTGTATAGTTAGAGCAACAAATAAAAATAGTGCAGTGAACATTTGAAAGCAAGGTTTTTAATTGCCTCTCCCTCAGTAATTTAAGGTACAAGGTTAGTCATGAAAAAAAGAGGGTAATGCACTCCCTGACTAGGTAGAAGAAAAAGAAGGTTTTTTTTTATAATACTGGCACAAGGTGGCAATGACATGGACATTTAAAAACACCTTTGTTTTAAACTTTAAATGGTGAAGAAAATCTTGTTGGTCACTGTGGCAAAACTACACTACTGTTTTGCATGTATTTGTTCCGGTTCTTCGACTCACATGTTTTGGGGATGCCTTGCTCAATGACCCATGGCTCCTCTCCTCTCAGACTCCCCCTGGTTGGCAGAGTTGTTGTCAGGCACAGTTGACCTAAGCGTGTGTGTGTGCCAGTGCTCGTGTGTCTGCATGCCGTGTAGAAGCTCGTTCCTGTCACCGCTGGCTCTTCCGTTCGCCCCGATGTTTCTGTTTGCACCCGTTCCTCTGTCTGACCCTGTCCCTCTCTCTCCATCTTTCCCTTTCTTCTTCCCATCTCGCCTTCTTTCTCGGCGACTCTCCCTGTCTCTCCTCCCACCCGCCCGTCCTCTCCTCCTCTCCCGTCACATCTCTTTGCCGCTCTCCTTCTCTTGCCTCATGAATGCTCCGGCGGCAGCTTGCGGTGTGAACTGCCACAAGGCCTGCCGAAGCCGCCTGGCAGTTGAATGCCGGAAGAGGACGAAGAGCATAAGCCACGAGACGCCGCCGGCTCTCCAGGCCAGATCCTACAGCTTCCCTCCACCTGCTAACACCCCTCCCAGCCTGCAGAACACAGGTCAGTTGGTTGTTATGTCACAAAAAAAAAAAAAGTGTTTTATGCACACAATATACATATATCATTTAGCATCTCACAGCTAAACTTAAAGGTCCCATGTCATGCTCATTTTCAGGTTCATACTTCATATTTTGATTTTCTGCTAGAACACACGTTAATATTTACGTGCTTTGACATTCAAAAACACATTATTTTTCTCACACTGTGTGTCTGATTATACCTGAATTCACCCTCTGTCTGAAATGCGTCATTTTAGCGCCTGTCTCATTAAGTCCTCCTTCAGAAAAAGCCCAGCCTGTGTCTTCCATATCTGCGCTCTCAGTGTCTCCCTCTGTATCATCACTGCAGCCGGGGAATGATTCTAATGCCACTAGAGCGCCACTTTCTACCTATATATAGTGAAGAAGAAGAAGAAGAAGTATTATTACTATTTGTCACATACAATCATACAGTACAATTTAGTGAAATTCAATATTTGCATTTAACCCATCCTAAGCATTAGGAGCAGTGGACAGCTATACACACAGTGTCCATGGAGCAACTTGGGGTTCAGTGTCTTGCTCAAGGACACTTTGACAAGTGGCCAGAGGACCTGGGGATCGGCTAACCCACTCAATTTCTGATCCACAGTCATACATAGTCTATAGTATGCTTGTTTAAAGGCACAGTTTCTGAATATGGGCTTTAAACGTTTTGATATCTTAATATTTACAGAGCACCTTGATGTAAAAAAAGGAAATCTCACTTTTTACATTATGGGACCTTTAAAGGCTTATTTTTAGAGAGACATGCAGCATGACATAGGTAGCTTTCTCGATTTTAGGAAAGACACAATATAGTATAGTGCTCCTGAAAAACACTTTAACAATCCTAAAAAACTAAAAAATACTAGCCGGAAAATCTAATTTTTTTTTTTCAAAATGCCACAATATCTGATGCAGTCATTGTCTCAGCAAAGTATAGCTTAGAGCGATTTTCATAACGCTCTTTCAGCACCTAATGTCACTACTGGAACAGGGTGCTTTTGTCTCTCCCCGAGCATATGGAGCACTGGCGTTTGGCAGAAATTCTCAAACAATACAGTGTAATTTGCAATGGAAATGTGATTGGCACCCCCCAGCGAGGCCAGTGACTCATACTGTTTTTACCAGACATTAGCAAAAGTGTTGCCCTGCCTGGCTTTGTGTTATCACTGTGCGCCTGCTTGATCAATGACGCTGCTAGACAAATGAAATGGCATAGTAAACAAACGAAAGGCCATACATTTTCATTAGCATTTAGCATTTTCATTTGATTGACCGATCTATTCCTCATTCCTTTTCCCTTGCCTTCTCTGTTTCTATCAGTAATTGACGAAGAGGATATAGAGACAGTGGAGGAAGGAGTGTTTGATGTCCACCTATAACCAGGTGAGAGAGATGTTCACTTTGGCTCAGGCTACATTTACATTGCTACTTTGGTTTAAAAACTAATATCTTTTGCTACGTTTACACCTCGCATTCCCCCTACTCTGGCGTTTCAGAGCCTCTAAACCGGAGACATTTGAAAACTCTTCTGACCCGTTTTGATTCTGAATCTGCGGAGTTGGGTTGCAGTCTCCACGGTTGCCAACGGAGACCTTTAGCAACACTGACGGCAATGTTTTGCAGCCTGATGGGTCTTATTTGTCTTATCGTTCTTAATTTACTAATGTTACCATGGTAACGGCAAGCAATGGGCAAAGTATACATGCTGCCTCTTGTTTACCCCGGCACAGGCATGCCCAGTATAAGAGAATGTTGGTGAGATATATGTTTTGGCCGTGTGAGTTTAAACACTTTGGAGATCGTTAATGGCTCAAAACTTCGCTTAAAAACCAAAACGTAGCCATGCAAATGTAGACTCACACTATTGGATGCATTCTATATGATTGTTATTGACATTGTTGCTGTGCTTAGTTTGAAAAGTAATTGTGTATTGTAGTTCAGATTCATCATGGAGTCAGAGTTTAGAGTAGGAGTGCATAGCTTGTATAGCTAGGCTCCGCCCTCTTACGTACTTCCGCTCAATTTCCATTTTCCTTTAGTACACCATGTGGGTTTACGGTATATTCTTGAGTTTCTATGGCTCATAGAGAATCAGCAAATAGACAAATCACATTTTATCTGCTTTTTGATTGATTTGAAATGTTGCTTTCTTGTTGAGAGTTAAATGAGAAGATTAATACCACCACATCTGTACTGTAAAATATGTAGCTGGAGCAGCTGTGGTTAGGTAGATTTGCATGAAAAAGGGAAACTGGGGGGTGGGGGGGCGTGTGGGGTCAGGGGAGCCTGGATCTGTCTGAAGGTAACACAATCTGCCTACCAGCACCTCAACCGCTCACTAATTAACATGAAGTACAAAACCCAAAGTGCAAAAATGACACATTTGGGATTTAAAAGACTGTCTGGACAAAGTAACTTCCTGGAGTCTTGTCATCGCTGTGACGTTGCTATGCAACCAGCGGAGATAATTAGTGAGCTTTAGCGGTGCTGGTGAGCAGATTGAATTACCTTTGGACAGAGCCAGGCCAGCTGTTTTGCCAGGTCTTAATGCTAAGATAACCGTACACTGGCTGTATGTGACAGACATGATGTGGTCACTCCTGGCAAACATTTCCCAAAATGTTGACCTATTGCTTTCAAATTGGAGTCTCCAAATAAAAAGATAAATAAAATCAATACATTTATCCCCACGGGAAAATACCTTCAATTTTTCAAAATTATCTACCAATATTTTTGGGGTTTGTGCCCCTTTTTAAAAACCAAACTCTATTTTATTTCTTTTCAGCACGGGGGGGGTTTTTTGAATATGAGTTATGAGCGGGTTGAATCAAAAGAAATTTTGTCTTTCACATTTGTTTACAGGCCTGAAATTTAAAAAAAAATAAGTTTTTTTAAAAAAGGAAACGGGAAAAAAATTAAAAGGGAAAAATGTTTTTTTGGCATTTTTTGGGCATTGACTTTATGAAAAAGGTTAAAATTTTAAGGAAAATGATATTTTGGGCCCAAAAGGACCAATTAAAAAAACCGTTAAGAATGCCCAAAAGTTTGTTCAGTTCACCCCTTTAGAGCCCCCTGGGGAAAACAAGGAGAAATTTGGGTTTTGTGGAAATTTTGATTTAAACACAAGGGTATTTAAAAAAAAATTAACAACTAAGGGGGTTTTAAAAACACTTTTGGCCACAGGCAAAAAAGATAAAAAATTTGCCGCCCAAAAAGGTTCCTTTTCAATTAAATTTGGGTTAAAAAATTGGGTTAAAATTTCCAAAAACCCCCAAATTTATTTTTTACTTTTAAGGGGGGGGCCACTAAAGCAAAAGCAAAATTTTTTAAAATTTTGGGGTTTTTGGGCTTTTTTATTTCCCTTTAACATTGGAAAAAAAAAAAAAAAAAAAACCACAAAAACAACATTTAGATTCATTTAACTACATTTTTGCCCCTTTTTTTGGTTTGGAAATTTCTCCTGAACTTCAAAAAATTTCCCCCTTTAAAAAAGGCCAATTTGCATTTTTAAAACAAACTTTTCAGAAAATTTTGGAATGCAAAAAAAAAAAGTTTTTTTAAGAAATAATCAACGGGGGGAATTTTTCATGGTTTGGGGGGAAAAACTTTTTTTTTAAAGGTTTTAAAATGTTTTCCCTTTTACATGTAAGCCTCCCCTTAAAAATGTTCTTTACGGTTTGAAAATTCTTCTGAATTTACACAGTACTACTGGTGAACACCCTTTGGGTATTGAAACCCTTGCAGAAGCCTTAAGAAGTGAAGTGTGGTTTTGATGAACAGGCCAGTGACAGTCTCCAGCTCTCTATTTTAGAATCCCTCCTACGGTTGGAGTGCAAGATGCCAAATCAGCGTCAGAGTGCTGGGAGCCAGACACAGAATGTGCTACAGTATGTCAGCTTTACAACCCTCAACACTGCTGAGAAACTGCACTTAACACAAGCCAGGACACCGTCATGCTGCCACACAGTGGACGCATACTGCAACAGCGACTCCACCTAACTCACATGACATTGACCACCAATGTGAATCCAATGTCTTTGTATAACTATTATGTACAATTTTTGCATTTTTATTCAGTGTTGGCCAAGAGTATTACTGTAAAACTTACTATATATTACTAAAAAAATCCACAAAATTGTATTTTCTTGGTGGAATGTCAAAGTCAGTGGAGTTTATAATTTGAGTGCACTTTGCTGCAAATTGGAGTGGCTGTTTTTTTTCTTCTTCTTCCTTTAAAAACATAAAAGAGGTGCTGTTATTGCCAAGAATGTAAACCTGCCACCCAGACAAAGCTACCGTCTTTCTTCGCCTGAGAAACTCTGTTATATAGCTCTTTATATTGTTCATCATCTTAATTAGAATTGTTCAATTTCAATGGACCACTAATAGGACCAATTTTGATGTCAGTTAAAAGATTGTTGATTCTTGGTGGCTGTCTGAAGCATGATGACTAAGGCAACCATTTTGCCAACACAACAGAGAGCTGAAAGGACGATGTGGACAGTAATAACAAGAATGGACTCTAAACAATGTTCTATTTTGTCATGTTTACCTGAATATCAGTAACTGTCTTATAGTTATTGCTGTGGTGTTGTTTTCGGTATACAGTACAATTTTGTACCAGTGCATTGATAGATGATCTCTCCTCCGTCAGTACTGTGAATGTAGCACAAACAGTGACATGCTGCTGTCAGATGAAGATTGGATTTTCCCCTAATAAAAGGCCTAGATGTTGACAGCAGAGAGCTGGAGACGGGCTTCCTACTGATTCCTCTATCCGTTTCTGAAGGAGTCTCAAAGCCCTGAGAACTGTCAGTAAAAATGAAATAATCAAAATAACAACTAAAGTATAATGAAGCTCTTCATTTGACACCAGCTGTGTATAAATATTATTTCCCTGAGAATCTGTTGTGATGAAAGTTGTATTTGGCGGGGTTCTTTTTTATCCTGCATGCTTCTCCTTTCATGGCTTTATTGTCTAGCCAGGCGTCTCTGTTGCTAAGGGTTTTGTGTGTTTTTGTGTGTGTGTGTTTTTTTTGGTATAACACACAAAGTTATCATTTATTTCGGAAACATGAAGTGTTGAAATTCCAGACAGAGGAACTGTTTCTGTTGCTTTGTGCCTGTGGAGAGATGAATTCAGACTTTCAGTGCCATATTGTTAAGTGCTGCTTTGTCATTGAATGAGATTCCTCACGTTGCTGGTATTTATTTTTCTGTATAAATGGCTAAATAGCTGCCGGTCCTTCTGTGTCACTGCCTGTCTGATGAAAGATGTTTGTTGTCATTCTATGAATGGATCTTTCAGACCAATGGCATGCTACTCCTTGTGGTTCCCAAACAATTTCCTAGTATTAAATGCACTAATGCATTGAATGTCACTTTACTATGTGTTCTGGTTAAGTATTGTCTCTCTGAAATAGGACACTTTGGATGATTCTCCACTTTCTTTTCAGCAGTGGATATTTTCATCTTTTAGCAGCTGTTCTGATCTAAAAATACAGTCCATTTACTTACATTTCTGTTAATACGCATAATCCCATGTGAAAGCTGGCAACTGTGTGTGATTTCAATGTTTTTTAAAAACTTTTCAAAACGTAGCCCAAAAAACACTAGTCAAGTCAAAATCAAAGCTATTTTTCTCTGTTCCTGAAAAGCTGATATTTTGGAATTGAGTGACAATGCAATTGATGTATGCACAAAGCACAATTCATAATAGTTTAGTTAAAAAGGTCCAACACTGAGACAGGTGTAAAAGGATTTCATTGGGACTTTAACTATAAAATTGCTTTAACAGCAGAATGTTTTCCTACATTTAATACAAAAGAGCCCATTAGAATACTACTAGAATAGTCCATAGTGCCATTGTAACTTGTTGTTGCAACAACTTTTTCACCATTTCGTACCTCCGCCCACCTCAACTGAAGAGTTTCGCAGCAATTGCACCACAACAGAAACTCTAACCACATCCCCTCCCAAAACATACTCATCCCAGATGTTGAAATCAATTATACAACAGCAACCACACAGTTCTCCGCTTCTTTATGTAACCATGATCCAGTGTCCTCTGAATGTCTATTATAAACATTAATGACCAACCCTGAATGAGCCTTGCAGTTGGTGCCACATCTAATTACTGTCAGAGATGAAGTCAGTCTGGGGCTCTGATTGCCTGACTCCCACTCTGTATGTGATGATGAACGGGAGGACATCGATCCGACTATATCCAGTCTATGGAGTCGGCTCATATCTCATCCAGTGCTATGATACTGTTAAATACTCATAAATGCTAGTCACACATAAATGCATTCAGTGTTACCTGCATAATGACGCCACTGTGATTCATTCCTGTCCTGTAGCTTCCTATTCTACCAACATTGAAATACTAGGTCCATCATTGATGAACAGGTAAAGAAAACATTTACAGCCTTTCAGTTTCTTTAATTGAGCTGATTTGCATGCGGAAGTGCCAAAAGAAATCCACAAGAAGAATGAGATGCAAAAAGAAGAGTATGGCAACTCCACACAGAAAGGATCAGGGCTTAGAAGCAAACAAAGGACCTTCTTTCTATCAGGTGTTAGCTAGGCAATGTCTCTGCAAAGCAATGGAGTCAACATCTCCAGATTTGTGTCCATACCTCTATAGCGGTCGATACTGCGTAGACAAAAAGAAGCGGGACCCATGTCGTAAACCTGACACTCCCAACATAATATCCTCTTTGAAATATCACACTCCCTCCCACATCTCCTTTTCTCCAAAGCCTGTAGGATTGCGCCCTAAAGTGTGTGTGGTCATTGCTTCAACAGCATTGAGCTTCTCTTCTAGCCCAGTGATTGATACCTCCCATTCGGCTATAGAAAAGCCCTGCTAGCAGCATAGCCATTTAGCGGGGAGCCGCTGAGATATTGATCTGAAAAGTCTGAAATGAGGGGAAATTGAACGGCACTGCAGCTAATTACATGGTAATGAGGACAGGAGAGAAATAACCTTATTCATTGTTGGCAATCTCACACTGCGAGCTTGATTGCAATGAAAGGGAAGATTTGGGGCCTGATGGTTGAGACGCAAAGATGCCATTTGCCCCCTCAACAGATGGTACAGTTCTATATTTCTATTCAATTAGACAGAGATTGCAATGCACAAAATGCAATGCATCACCCTGATAGGCTATGGAGAGGGCTATTTGTGCCAGAGATATTGGCAGGTAGGCATTTTAAGCATCTATAGATAGAGTTAAAAGGCTATTATGGATTTGTTTGAGCAGCAGGAAACACTAAGATTTTCTCTTGTAAGACTAGTGAACAGATTATTGATTTGATGTCTGCTCATCAAAAACTGGGACCACCGCCAAGCTCTGCTTTGATTTGACGCCTGTTCATGGTTCTGAACCCATCATGACACCTGCATCTGCAGTGCTGTCCCCTTGTGGTGCACTGACTGCAAGCATCTGGAGCTGTTAACCTCACACTAAAGTGGGGTCATGGGTGTTCTCTTCCACTTGGAGGCAATGTTGAGCTACTAAATGGAGCGTGCGTGCCGAGGAAGGACTCCTACTGGGAGGAAGGTGGGAACGCTTCCAGTCGTATAACAAAACACAGAGCCTCTCTGTCAAGGTTTACAGAGAATCACAATGCAGCATCACAATGCAGACAACAGCACTACTTTTCTTGGTCGTTCATATGTTACATCCCATAAAATCAATCCTATGCAAATGCACAAGCAGTGACACACTGTAAAGCACATGCAATGTTGCTTCATGCTTGTTTGTCACAAGACAACAGTTCTTACATTCTTCCCCCCCCCCCACACACACACACACAGAGCCAAACCGAGGACAACCCTCTGATATCACCGCAGCTCCAGCACTTTCTTGCAGAATCTCAGTTGTGCTAGGATTTTGTTTCATCAACTTGTTTTGACATCTCCGATTCAAAGTCTTTTTTTTATTTTTTATTCAAACAGCATAAACAAAGTTGATGGCAAGTCAAACAAGTCCATCAGATTGTGGAAAAAGTGCCTCTTTACCTACATTTGGGAAGCAGCTCAGCAAACAGTCTCTCACAAAGTGGAAGGAGCTCCATGAGACCGCTGGGGCCCTTATTCATTAAGCTCATTTGCTGACTCTGGTGAAGCACTCAGCACTGTAGGGAGAGGGAGTCCTTGTTTGACTAGAATCAGTTATGATGAATATTGAGAACATGAAACTAGTGCCGAAGAAACCCAGTGAAATGGAAACATACAACTCTTTTTTAGTCTCTATGACTATTTACGGAGTTCAGGAACCATTCACCGTTCACACACTGGTGGCTGAGACTGCCGTACAAGGTGGCACCTGCTCATCAGATAAACATTCACACACCGATGGCACAGCATCAGGAAAAATTTGGGGTTCTTTGTCTTGCTCAAGGACACTTTGACATGGGACTCCAGGGCCAGGGATCAAACCACCGACCTGATTGGTAGGCGACCGCTCTACCACCTTCACAGATCTCACTACACCTTCTATGACAGCATATGGGACACATTGTCCAGGAGTCTCATAGAGGTAGTTTTTAAAATCCTGATCAATGGAGACTTTCTTGGCTTCCTTTAATCTGACAACTGGTCTGGCAACACAGATGAAGTGGCCCTGGACCGGTACTACTGTGTAACGCTAAAAAAATTAAAGGAGCACTTCAATCGTCAGGTTTATTACTGCGGTTTCAATGCTACAAGGCTTTTTAATGACTTCCTGAATCAAAGAGAAGAGGAAACAGCCTCCAACACTATGTGTTGTACTTCTCTTCCCTTGTAAAATCAGGCTCTGATGTCCTTAGAGGAAGGAGACAACACAAGAAGAGGTCCTTTGCGAAGCTCATGCGAAAAACAGAAAGGATCGCACAATTGTTAAATATTACCTACCTGAACATATTCAGAGTGAGAAACTTCTTCCATTCTCTCTGCTCTTATCTGGTCTCATTTAGCCATCACTGATACCAAATCGAGTTACTGCAGCCTGGGGGATTGACAGAAAATCAATGGCAGCGCATCTGCAGAGGGGATGGCTTGCATATTTAATATTCCTGAAGCTGCAGGACAGGGGCAGGAAAGGAGGCAGGGAAGTAAACCTCAGCGGTGGCCAGTGTGTTCTGACTGACGGACCTACAGATTGTATCTTGTGACCCTCACACTTATCTTTGCACAACCTGCACAGCCAGGTCGCCACTGTGATCAAGAGTTTCATAGAGAAAGAAAGGGATGATACCAAGCTGATCTCTGCATCTGCTTACTTTACAGTGCATGCAACAGTCCCTCTTTGAGGTATTCATGAAAGCACTGGTATGATAGGAAATAAAAGTGTGCATGCATAAATGACTGCAACACATAGCTTTCTCTAAATGCAAGCTATCATCTCTCTGAAAGGTGTGTTATGTTTTATAACTTAGCGCATCAAATTTGCTTTCAGTCCAGAGCGCCTCAATAATTTGAGTTTTAGCTTTTTGTAGCTGTATGTCCTTCATTCATTCTTTCATTCGTTCATTTGTTTGATCATGCAATGTTGAATGTTATTAATGCACGTAGTGGAGGTTACACTGTTGAAATGTGACTGGAGGACATCATTAGTTTTTAGTGTTCCCTATCCTTGGTACATTTTACGTGCATGTTATGTTTGGAATACAAATTTGTATTTACACAAAACACCAGGAACAAACACATGAAGATTAATTGATACAAGGATTCCCACATACAGGCAAGTATATCATTCTGAAGCAGTTCTGGCCATCCCTTTAATAACCCTTGGTACCCATTTGGCAAAGATTCTGTGCTGATTATTCAATTTCGGACATAAATGCTTCATGGTGGATCTTAACTGGTCAATGTGAAATCCAAACATGTAAATATCCCAGATCAGCTGCTACTCCTGTGGTCAGTTCCAACATGTTGATTAATTATAACCCAGTGGGAAACTAAATTGAATACTGAATAATGAGATGCAAAGATTAGTTGCTAAATGATGCATAGTGTATATTCTCCAGTGGACCCCAAATATACAGTGTGGAATCCAATTAACATGCCGCCTCACTTAAGAAAACTGCAAAATAAATATTTTTAACCACAAATGATCTTGGAATATATTATATATTATGACACCTTCTGGCCACAGCTTTAGCCAGATGGTCATCTTTGTACCTGCTGGCCTAACCTCAAAAATCTGCTGCTGGTGGTGGAGGAGGAAGCCATCAAACTGAAAAGCCTAGGGAGGTCCCCAGGTATCATGAGGCCAGAAAGACAGCCCCCCTACTATGGGGCGCCGTTTGTAAAGCGGCTCGTGCTGAAATAACAGCAACTTTTTGTCCATTTTTGCTTTAAATAATGTTTAAATAACTGGTATGAATTTTGAGGGTCACTTTCTTGCACATTTACAACAATATTTGTCAACTTGGAAATATTTTAAATAGTTAAATCCAAATATTAAATGTTACACCTAAATGTTAAATGTTAAATCTATATGCAAATCTAAATCTAAATGTTAAATCTAATCTAAATGTTAAATCTAAATCTAAATGTTAAATCTAAATCTCAATCTAAATGTTAAATCTAAATATTAAATCTAAATCTAAATGTTAAAACTAAATCTAAATCTAAATGTTAAATCTAAATATTAAATCTAAATCTAAATGTTAAATCTAAATCTAAATGTTAAATCTAAATCTAAATCTAAATGTTAAATCTAAATATTAAATCTAAATCTAAAAGTTAAATCAAATCTAAATGTTAAATCTAAATCTAAATCTAAATGTTAAATCTAAATGGTTTCGGGTGAAACTAAATTTAGCTAATATGCAAATTAATGTCGGTAACCGGAAGTACCAAAATAAAAGCTCGAGGAGGTCAGGGTATGTTTATAGTGTCAAATAACGATATAAATCCTCTCATCGGGAGATATGGACTCTTTAACTTGGATAACCATGAAAATAACTACCTAAAATAATAAACACAGTTGGGGAAAACTGTATTTGAAGAGTACTTTGAGTTTTTAGTGTCACTTTTTAAGGTGGGGGAAATTTTATAACTATAGCCAGCCACGGGGGGGCCCTTTTTGACTGGTCTTCACTTCGTTTTGCTTTAACGAGCAAGAGTACCCCGCCCCCCCCCAAAAGGGCACGGTATTTGGCCGGTCACTCTGCATGTCAACGAACCCAGCTTTAGCCGAAACATCGGCAGAGCCTCCTGGTGGCTGAACAAATTTTCAAAGCGATGCAACAGCTCAGGGCCACCGCGGGCACCTCGAACAGTTTTCCAAATCACGGAGCTAGAAACCCCCTGTTGTCACTAACTTAAAAAACAGCTAAGGGTAGCTGCCAGGGAGTTTTGCTACACCTTTGACAACAAAAAAGTAGGCTTTTAAAACAGGCTTAACCGAGGGGGCCTGGGTCCCCCCCGGGGCGTTGCTCGCTTTTTTAAAAGTTTGAAGGGCCCACCGGGACGGCTTGCCGTGTCCGGTCGCGATTCAATTTCGCGGTTTTGCAGGCCCCTTTTTGGGGGCGGGGGGAAAGGTTTTTAAACAAGAAACGAAAGTGAAGACCAGTCAAAGGAGCCCCCCCGTGCTGGCTTAGTGGCTTAATTTTCCCACCCCATTCTAAAAGGACACAAAAAAAACCAAAGTCCTTCAAATACATTTTTCCCCAACTGTGTTTATTATTAGGTAGTTATTTCAGGGTACCCAAGTTCAAGAGTCCAAAATCCCCCGATGAGGGGATTTTTTTCGTTTTATTTGACACATAAACAACCTGCCCCTCCTCGGCTTTTTTTTGGGTATTTCCCGGTTTTCCCGCTTAATTTGCTATTAGTAAATATTTTCACCCGAAATTTTATTTTTAACATTTAGATTTATTTTTAAATTTTTAAATTTAGATTTAATTTAACTTTTAGATTAATTTTTAATTTTGTTTTAACATTTAAATTTGTTTTAGATTTAACATTTATTTTTTGTTTTAACATTTAGATTTGATTTAAATATTTGTTTTAACTTTTGTTTTTTTTTAGATTTAGATTTAACATTTGATTTTTTTTTAATTTTTTAATTACATTTAGTTTTTTAAAATTTAATTTTTGATTTGATTTAATTTTAGATTTAACTTTTAGTTTAGATTTAGATTTAAATTTTAGTTTAATTTAACTTTTAGATTTAGTTTTAACATTTATTTTAATTTACATTAGATTTTAACTTTTCCTTTTGGGTTTACTTTAATATTTGGTTTTAACTATTTAAAATATTCCAATTTTGCAAATTTTGTAAAAAAAATTTCCCCAAAAGTCCCTAAAAATTTTCTATCATTTTATTTAAACATTATTTAAAGCTAATGGAAAAAATGTTGCGGTTATTTCACACGAGCCCTTTACAAACGGCGCCCCATACTCTACGGGGTCCTGTGAAGCAATAACTTAAATGTAGAAGAGCTTTGCTGGGCGCCACGGAGACAGACTCTGTTGGCAAACCATCAGCGGACTCAGGAAGTGGAGGCAGGGCCTGGAACTCGGACTGCTGAGCTTGACTGGCTGAGGTGGAGGAAGGAACACTTAGAAGAACTACTAATGGCACACATACTCACACACACACACACACACACACACACAAACACACACACACACACACACACACACACACACACGCACACACATGGCTTTTTGCAGGATACCCAGGGCTCGGTTTACACCTATCTCCATTTCTAGCCACTGGGGGACCATAGGCAGGGTGGGGGAACTCATTATTGTTAAAAAATAAAGTGACATTTTCATTCCATGGGACCTTTATTGCCTGTCAGGCTTGAGTAGAGTTCCGTCAGTGCTCTGTTGGACGCGGGCCCGGCTCGGACAGAAAAATGCAGCCCGATCACCACTCTAGTGGTGCAAAACGCAACGTGCACTGCACTTCCTTTTTTGTTGAAGCCTACAAAAAGACACAGCAAGCTCTTTTTGTGTTGTTGTTCTGTTGTACACCACCGAAAGCCTGCTTCTGAATTGACCCTTCGCTGCTACTCCGTCAAGCTGTCAAAGCTATATCACGGAGCCCACCGTTTGTGCTTTTTCAATTTTGGATTGAAAAAAAGCGATTTCCGAAAGGAGCAGACAGAACTTGGTTCAACTCGGTTGCCTTCTGAAAGCCTTCCTGTGGCGGTATGGTCAGACATGTCCAATTGGGAGGAGACCTGGGGCAGATTTAACATACACACTGTCTGGCTTGGGAACCTCTTGGGATCCCACAGGAAGAGGTGGAGGATCTCTGGGTTGCCTCAGGAAACCTGAGCCCGAATAAACAGAACATGGTGGATGGATGTGTACTCAGTTTCCCACCCTAGTTCCGCATAAATAACTGTCTTCTTCGTACCTCCTGTGAAAATGTGGTTGCCAACTCTTTTGTACTTCTTTTTTTGTGTCTTTTTTATCCTTTTTGTCCTGGAGACAAGGCATCTCCTGCTTCGTGCCTCTGTGGCAAACAGCCCAAAATAGTTGCTTTGTCTCAGCCTGTTCAGTTGCATAACCCACCTTGACGATGGGCACAGAATGGCAAAGCAGCGGAACTAATATACGTATCATAATGCCTCAATTTTTTGAGGGCAGAACACTCAGAAAGTTATTCACAGGGCCTCTCAGTCTCTTGTTTTTCCCCTCTGATTAAATCAAGCTTATGACATACGTATCATCAAAGATGGAGAGTGACAAGAGAGGAATGAACAGAGAAATAAGATGACAATGGAGTGACAAGAGGGCGTCCTGGGACAGATCATTCTAAGGGCAATTATGCACGGCTTATGAGGATCTTGGAAGCACAGAAAGCCTCTGCTGAAGTCATTGATATTGTCATTGTGGTCAGAAGAGGATGCTAAGATTTTACAAGCTCTTAAGGGAGAATGACTCGCCAAAACTGTTCAGGTTTTTATTAGAAAATGCCTAAGAGGCATGTAAAACCTACCTTTATTAAAGACCACTTAAGCTGCCTTTATGATGCCTAACAGCACTTGCTGATGGTTATAGGCATAACCCTGCATCACGCTGGTTTATGAGGTTCATGGTTTATGAGTAGAATGGCTGTGGGCAAAGTGTGAAGAAGCTTGCATACAAAAATGATGCTTTACAAAGTGGCGGTATTGAGACATTCCTGGCTATTGGCTATGTTGTCTGTTTTGTTACACCAGTCATTCATATTTGGAGTCTGTCAGGGGATGGAGCGCATCCCAGCATGCAGTGAGCAGGTACACACCCTGCAGGGGTTACCAGTCTATCATACGGAAAACATAGCGTGGCTCCGCCCTCCTACGTACTTCCGCACAATTTTCATTTTTCTTCTGCACACCGTCTGGGTTTGCGGTACATTCTTGGGTTTTCTCCGGCCAAATCTTTGGCGGTCCAATCAGCAAAAAGAGAGAGTGGCTGAGAATGATGACGTTGAGGTTGTGTGCTAGTTTGAGTTGTAGTTTGGTGGATAAAGATGCGAGAAAAGCCATTTGGTCCGTTTGGCAACAATGACGAATATCCAGAAGATAAAGCCAGAGCAAGAAGAATCTTTGCTGAGTTTTGTTGGTGGCCATGATGTTGTTGCCCTCCTCCCTCCAGCTCGCTTGTAAGTGGTGAAGGATAGAGTGGTGATACCCAACCAGAGCCCAATGGAACCCGATGGGGCCCGATGGGCCAGGTTCGGACAGATATTTACAAATGAGGTGACAAGTCTCCCCTGGTTTTCTAATCACGGTCGGAAACGAAGTAATCACTATCTGGGTACTTATCTGAACAACTTGGCCGGGAGGTCAACTGTCAGCGTATTGTCACCATGAGCAACAGATACAGCTCGTTTAAGGTATGGGCTGAGTGCAACGATGTTGCGGAGTTGTATAAACCTGAATTGTGGCCTGAAGGATCTGTGGTGAGGCGATTTATGAGCCACGCAAAGAGGGGGTGATGGGGGCTAGAACAGCTAGACCTGTTTGCGGGATAAGTCCACAGAATGCGGATGCAACTGCACTGCCAACTAACTGTAGCCTATGCGGGTTGGTTCATACAACTGCCGCGGCTACGCTTGGGCAATAGTGCTGGAGACAGAACCGCGTATAGTGGTGGATAACCTGCTGCGGACTGTGACATTTTATGTTTACACAGAGACTTTTTATCAAAACAGATTGGGGAAACTGAACTCTTTTTGTGAAGGTTTCCATGGGGCCGGTGAGTCCACTACAGACCTATCTATGGGAATGTAAGAGGACGGATAGCAGGGGGCGTGGCTATCCTCTGGCATGAAAAACTGGACTCTGTGATTAGTGTCATCAGGTTGGAAGTGACTGGTGTATTGCTGTCCAGATATCTATTAACAATAAAATGTTTACTATCCTGAATGTTACACACCATATGAGTCACATCAAAATGAAGTGAATACTTTAATAGATTGGCTTTCATTAACTCTTTTATTTCTGATAACCATTCCAGTAGTGTTTATGTGGTGGGAGATATGAATGCTGATATTTCAGACAAGAGTTCGTTATTTGCTAGGCATTTGCTACAGTTCTGTGATGATGATAATTTTATATTATCCAGCCAAATGCTCTTACCTGCAGATAGCTACTCTTATATAAGTGAGGCCTGGCACACCACATCATGGCTTGACCACTGCATCAGTACATCTGATGCCCATTCTAGCCTAAGTTCAATAGAGATTGTGTATGAGGCGTCCATGTCTGATCACATTCCTTTTATTATGTCACTTGACTGTGCTAGCCTTCCTGAGATTTCTCAGGAGGCTAATGGGGCCCGTAAGGCTAAACTGGATTGGTCTAAGGTAACTAATGAACAACTGTGCTCATACTGCAGTAGATCTGATGTACTTTTGAGCAATATATATCTGCCCAAGGATGCTGTTTTGTGTTCTGATGTAAATTGTAACATTAGTTCTCACCGTGATGACCTTTGTACTATGTATGAACGTATTGTGGGGTCTGTGTATGAGGCCAGCAGGCCATTATTTATCTATCCTTATAAAAGAAAGAGCATCAAGCCAGGGTGGAATAGATATGTAGCAGTTCACCATGCTGAAGCGAAGGTTGCATTTGAGGCCTGGGTTCAGGCAGGCAGGCCGAGAGAGGGGCCAGTCTTGGAACTTAAAAGCGTACTAATGCAAGTTATAATATGCACTACGTTATGTCAACAAACACGAGAAAGAATTAGGGCGGACTCTATGGCTGAAAAGCTCCTAGGTAGTGATGTTAATGGCTTTTGGAAGGAGGTGAGTGCTCTGAACAGGGACAGTACATCATTACCATGCACGTAGAGGGCGTCTCTGGGGCTGATAACCTAGCAGAGTTGTGGAGGCAACATTACTTTGACCTATTTAATTGTGTTAAAAGTGAACCGTATGAAGTTGGCCATGTCATCTATGGTGAAAAAGTTGGAATTACAGCCAATGAGATTCATCTAGCTTTAACACAGCTAGCTGATAATAAAGCTAGCGGATCAGATCATATTACTGCAGAGCACCTGAAATGGGCCAGCCCGAGGGTTGCAGTTCTTCTTGCCATTTGTTTTACTGGTTTTATGTCTCATGGGGTGTTACCAGACTCTCTGTTGTCCATTACTTTGGTGCTCATTAAGGACAAAGCAGGAAAGGTGGAGAGTGTGGACAATTATAGACCTATTGCTTTAGCTAGTGTATTATCAAAAGTCCTGGAAAGAATTTTATTAGATAGGTTGTGTGTTTATTTGTATAGTTCAGATAACCAGTTTGGTTTCAAGGCCAAGCATGGTACTGATCTATATGTATCTATTGCACTTAAGGAAATGGCGGGAACCTACAGAAGACAAAAATCCTCTGTTTTTATTGGTTTTATTGATGCCTCCAAGGCTTTTGACCGAGTTAATCACCACAAGCTGTTTTAAAACTGAGCCAAAGAGGAGTACCAATGGTATAATCAGGATCCTGCTTTTTGGTATTCCAATCAGAGCATACAGATCAAATGGGGGATGTCTTCTCTAGACCGTTTGGTGTTGGTAATGGCGTCCGTCAGGGGGGTATATTATCTCCGGCCTTTTTAATATTTACATGGATGACCTGTCTGACCAGCTGAGACAGTGTAAGACAGGATGCATGATGGGTAACATACTAGTGAACCATCTCATGTATGCAGATGACTTGGCTATTGTCTCCCCTAGCAGTGCAGGGTTTCAAGAGCTGTTAAATATATGTTCCAAATATGGGGTTGAATATGACGTGAAATATAATGGCAAAAAGAGTCTGGTTATGTTTTGTAGAGTAAAAGAGGATAAGGACCTAAATTTTCCATCTTTCCATCTTGCGGGGCATGTGCTTACTGTTGTATGCAAAAAAAGTAAAAAAAAGTATTTGGGTCACATCATAACAGATCAAATGTCAGATGATGAGGACATGTATAGGCAGCGTCGCATGTTATAAATGCAGGCTAACATACTTGCCAGGAAGTTTTCCTGGTGTTCTGTTACTGTCAAGACAAAACTCTTTAAAGCATATTGTACTACTTTTTACACTGCCCCCATGTGGGTCAAGTTTAAAAAGGCAAGCTACAATAAGTTGCGGGTCGCTTATAATGACTGTTTGCGTATTCTACTAGGGAAACCCAGGTGGTGTAGTGCAAGTGACTTGTTTTGTCAAGCAGGAGTTATTACTTTCTCCGCTTTACTGAGGAATTTGATGTATAAATGGATCGGTCGCTTGAATTCTTCTTGTAACTCTGTCATTTTACATTTGATTGACCCAAGGTTCAGTGCTCTGCGATACCAGTCCCCCTTATGGGATTACTGGTATAGTTGTCTTATTTGATTGGTTTCTGTCTTGTGTATCTGTATGCTTCTCTGTTGTTGCTTTTGTATTTTTTATGGACCATGAGTCTAAATAATAAAAGGCTAATCAGGAAAGGTTAACACATTGAACATTTTAAATTCAACAGATTATTAACCTGCGCTTGTTGCCTCGTGTGCGCTGATGCGCTCATCTGTTGACATTTCCAAATGCCTTCCTACAGTTGCTTACTGTTATAAAAGTGGGCTTTCCACAAAAACAAGTGTGTTATTAGTATGAGATATAATGGGATTTTAACTGTCGAGCTTGGGTCGGGCTCAGACATAAATATCTTAAAGGTTCCATGATATGGTGCTCTTTGTATGCTTTCATATAGACCTTGGTGGTTCCCTATTACCATATCTGAAGTTTCCTTCTTAAAATGTAGCCTTAGTGCAGAATTAGAGCCACTAGAGCCAGTCCCACAATGAGCTTTCATCAGCATGTGCCATTTCTGTGTCTGTGGCTTTTGAAGAGGAGATGGGAGGAGGAGGCTGGGGGGGTGGCCTTGACCAACTGCCACTTTGCTCGTTTGATAGCCATGATGTCTCTCTCTCTCATGGGTGGGCCAAATTCTCTGGACGAGAAAAGCAGAGAAAGGGGAGTTAACCTTGCCCCTTATGACCTCATACGGGGCAAGATTCCAGATTGGTCCATCTGCGCTTTCATTGTCTCAAAGGCAGAGCAGGATACCCAGGCCTCGGTTTACACCTATCGCCATTCATTAATGTTAAATAATAAAGTGAAATTTTCATGCCATGGGACCTTTAATGCCTGTCGGGCTTTAGGGTTCTGTCAGTGCTCTGTCGGACGTGGGCCGGGCTCGGACAGAAAAATGTAGCCCGATCACCACTCTAGTGAAGGAGTTAGCTAATAAACCTGTTTGAGTCATAATTCACTCGGATCTTTAACCCAAGTCTTTAAATTAACTCACGAATCTTAACTGCAAAAAGTTTTATAACTTACAATTTCGTAAGCAAAAACAACTGAGTGAGCTGAACAGAGACACAGTCCGACCTGCAGTCTCAGAGCCAGAAGTTTGCAGACCATAGGTTTCAATAGAGAACTAACGAGCCCTTGATGACTCACGAGGCCTCAATGACTCATGAGTTGTCGATGATGGCGCGAGTCAGTCAATCCGGCAAATCAGCCTCCTACTTTGTCATGAGTGGATGTGATTCTGACGAGTAAGTGAAGTCTCTCTCTCCGGGTTTGCCAGGCCTATTAGCTAAGGCGAACGCTAGTGATGCGTCACAACTAGATGACGTCACAACCAAACGTTAGCGATTGGTTATGGCAGATCCAGAGCGGCTCTGGGCAGATCCAATAGTTTTAAACTTCAAAGTACCTGCCTTCAAGGAAGTTAATACTTGTCAATGAAGAGTGGCAAGATTCTCTGTACAAATGAAATGTACGAGCGTCTGGAAGGACCAGGCTAGGGAAACACACAACTAAGGGCGGTTTAGCATTCAGAAACCACCCAATTACAGTTCTCTCCCAAGTGTGAAGGGTTTTTGATGGAACGTTAGACATTAAGAAGACTTTCTTCTTTGGCCCTTGCTCTGCACATTCATAACATGGCTCAGGGGGACAGAAAGGGAGAGGATCACTACATTCACTTGTGATGGTGACATAATCCCCCAGAGAGGTGCGGGCCTATCCCAAGACTCATTGGGGGCTCTAAACCCAGCCAAGGAATCCCTGATATGGGGAGTTGATTCCGCCCAGGGCCCCTGTACTCCCAGGCATTAAAGCTAAACGTACAATATTTGACCGTGCAGCCAGCCAAACCCACTGGCCTTGCCTTCTCTCTCTCTCTCTCTCTCTCTCTCTCTCTCTCTCTCAGCCTTGGTTTTAATTGCTTTGAAGCGGAGTGCTCACCTCGGGGAGCTCAACAGGATGTTTTACAGAGGTTTGGGGAGACCAACTATTAATAAATAATACCTCCCTATCCTCTGTGTGCACCTCGCTCTCTACACTACAGTGGGATGGCGAGGAGCATGGTAGAGAGGTAAAAGCAGCTTTTTACTAACCTACACATTTTTTTTTAAATTACCAACTGTGACTTTGTAGTCAATTTATCAACATTTGTTGTGAAATACACACAATAATTATATCCATACTTACCAGGTGTCATAGTTGTAAGGACTGTGCCCTGCACGTTGCATATCATAAAGTATGGGGTATTGTTTTCTAACCGTGTGCTGCCAGTAAATACATCCTGCGCTGTAAGGGAGGAAGTTATAATTATGTCGGCTTGACTAAACACTATTCAAAACAACATTTCTAATTATCATTCCAAATGAAATCGGTGTCACCTCGCGGAAAAAAGAAATGATTCTCTCTTTGTTCTTACTCAGAGTTTCTTTCTTACTATACACAGCTTTGAGTTTCTTTGCTTTGTTGTATGTATGCTGCAAGGCACGACTTTACACTCCAGTTTTATAAGTGTATTATGTGTCTCTGAAGCTTTCATAGCTGCTTTGACCTTATAACAGAGCTAAACGCTCGGGAAACAATGGTTCCCAAATGCCCTTGTGAAAAGCCTGCCCATCCATATTTTGATTCACTTTCACCCGTAGGATACGACTTTATCTGACTCTTAAAAAGGAAACATCCACCTTAAAACTGTCAACATAACAGCTCTGCAGTTCACAAGACAGATGTTTGCACCACCGGTTTTGAAGCAAGTCCATTTCTAATGGAAATGGATGAAATAATCTCACCATACTTGCAGAGTTTTACACAATGTACTAAAAAGTTATGATTACCACCTCAATATATGGAAAGCATTAAATAGTCACAAGATGATTGCAGAAGCAGGAGTTTGTAACCTCAACAGACAATAATGCAATGCAGCTGCAAAACATGTAGCGTTGTAAGAGGAGCAGCAGTTATCATGCCAATGCATCTGATTGTGATTACAATTTGATTTAATTATATTTATGTATTAATGGCCTACAAGAAATAAGCATGTTGAGCACTAATATGAGGCATGTTGAGGGAAAGTAATTACAATACAACACTTCATTGTTACAAAGTCACTGGTGTGAAACTTCCAGCTTCAGACTTTTCCTAACTAGCTGCCCTTTCTACTCTGTGTGGGTAAATGGGATTAGCTTCTTTAATGAAGACGTATCTATATCATAGGTGCCCACCTTGAATGTACAGACCTATTCCCCTGCTTTAGTTCCACTCCCCAGGCTGTGTGACTAATTAGAAGCTGCAATGCATCATGACGGAAAGAGGAGATATTGAAGTTTAAAAAGGAAGAGATTGGAGCTGTGAGATTGATCTGGTCCTAAATGATAGAAGAATTGATCACGCCTGCATGTGGCGGAGGGCGAGGAGCGATAGCACTCCCTAATGAGGAAGAATAGCCATTAGTGACAGAGTTAACAGATACGTGGGCAATCTCTCACGCTGATTAAAAAGGCTTATGAGCGCCGTGACGCGTTTGTCCTCCACATTCAGCAGGAACGGGGGGGAGGGAAGGATGGGACAGGAGGCTGATGAAGCCAGTAGTCAGCTCCAGATTCAAATTTTACAACCTGTGGGATTTTGGATGAACACATCAAGAAACATTTTAGCTCTCTGATTTGACCAAAGCTGAAGATCATAATGAGAGAAAGCATATTAGCTACCTGCTTAGCTGGTAATATCAGCTGAAATATGATTCCTCTTTGACAAAGCAAACCTTATATGACTTATTTGCAATTATGTATTCCCTTCTTTGGTTCACCTATCCAAAATTCTGACAGTGTCAAAACAATGTGACTGTTGCTATGACCTATGGTGACAAACAAATAGCTGGCGATAACTGGCAGGCTGGCATAACGCTACTGCTAAAAAGCATGTTTGCATGACAGCTCACATGGTTGAGCGTGTGCCCCATGGATAAAGGCTCAGTCCTTGCCACAGTGGCTGCGGGTTCAGGTCCCCTTATGTTTGTCATACCACCCTCTCTCTCCCCTATGCACAACCAGCTCAATGACCAAAGCTTTCTTATTGTTTTGCTATATGTTCCAGCACAGATGGATGATGCAAGTTGATGACATGTCTTTGCATTGATTTTTTATTTCTATTAACATTGTAGCACTAAGATGCATCTGGGATTCATCGCACCATCTGACATGCATAGAAATGTGATTTTGTACAGTACTGTTGACCCAGATTGTGACTTTATTAGACCCATCTTCCATCTCACACAGTTTGATATTCAGATCAGGAACTGCATTTCTTAACTTCAGAACTAGGTTTTAATGGCAACATGAGGTCACACGGCGGTCTAAGGGCTCGGTCACAACAGCATTTACGCCAACAACATTTCTTAGGGATATAAATTTATCTCAATAAAACAGTTGCGATTGGTAGATTTGCTCATGGAGGTTCAACTTTTACACATCAATTCACGTCGTTCACCAATCCAGAGTCCAAAATGGCCATAGTAACCATGTTTGCACAATCCAATTTTATATAACCCTGCTCTGCTGAATGAGAAGCCTTGCCAACAGAGCAATTCTCTGTGTATCCACTTTGCCACAACCGGCAGCCAGTGCCTCACTTCCACAAGTACATAATCAAGCCTCTTCAACCTATTTCACAAGAACTTGCGAATGCACTTTTCTGTGCAGCTTCCTGCTGTGACGAATGCTCTTTCAAAAGCTCCTTACAACAAGATGAGTTTTAAGTTTACAATATCATTCTTCATTTGCATTTTACATGAATAAAAACTAAACACAAACGTGGTTAAATCAGGTACCGTCCACATTGGTAACTGCTGTTTTACTAAATGTTTTTTGGGAAAGTTGTTTTCTCTCTTTACGATCACGTGCCCTAATCTTCCTTTGTTGTGCGTTGTAGCTTGCCTGACAACCCACTGGAGCAACACACTTCTCTAGGCTCCCTAATGTGTAAAAAAGGGTGTTGGCAGGACACTTTTCACATACACACACATGGATACACACATTGATCCCTGTGCCCTTTCTAACGCCACTATGCCATGGTGACAGCTTGCTGCGTCCTGCTTTTGTATTTTTCATTTTACAACCACACACTTCTCCACGTTGTAAAGCTTGATGTGTTTTGTTTTCCATCTCCTCTTCACAACCCACCCCTCCTCTTCTCTGTTTACTACTGTTTAGGCTAACTGCTTTAATGGGGTCAAATAGACGCACCTTGCGCACACCAATGTTCACAACACTGCATTATTCTGTGCAGGAGACAGTTTGGATTTACACCTTTCATTGTTCCTTCGCCCTAACCTTCCTATGGTAATGAGAAAAACACACGCACACACACACACACACACACAAACAAATCAATGAACTGTTGTTAGCATTTATATGGCTTTTGCTTGAATATAGCTAGCCGAAAGGGAGCCTGCGAGCAACAGACACAAAATAAAAAGAGAGGTTGTTAGCTGTGATTGCCATGAAACAGACTTTAGCAATGTTGTCCACTTAACGGAACCCATTAAACACCACTCCAGACTAAATGCTCAGTGTTTTAACACAGATTCATGGCATTCATAAATGTTTAGTGCCACTTTTAACCAATCAGAAGCCGGGGTAATTTCTGGATTTATGCACTGTTTATTTATGAGCAAATACTTTATGTGGCAAACATACAATAGATAGTTGATTGGGCCATAGGAATAAGGCAAGTTGTTGATCTTGATTTACCATGTTAAATGTATTATTTGCTAATGTGGATCCTGCTAATAGGCTGAGAAAAGCACTTATGGATTTGTGTGATTTTAGTGTTACAGACCAAATTTAGATCACAGGTAGATTTCAGAGTCGGTATTAAATTCTTGTTTTCTCTCTGAAACGGCGAGATCCTAATACCATGACGGAAATCTGTATGAAGCCAGAGGGAGGGAGAACCTGTAAGAAAAAGAAAAAGAGGGGGAGTGGAAAGACTAAGCATAAAAGTGAAACATAATCCACGAGTATTGGTGCTAATCTTCTGATTTGGGCAAATTTCCTTCTGCAGCGGAATCAAAAGGTCTATTTGCATTTATTTTTTTTCAACAGATGAGGTTTTAATTTTCACAGTTCTATGGATTACATCAATTCAAAGCTCCCTGTCATAAATGAAAAGATCTCTATCATCATTCCCCTTCTCCTCTCGCCTCATCTCACCTCCTCTCGTCTCTCTGGTTGATGTGTGTGCACTTGTGGACAAGAAACATTGGGAGAACGAATATACAGAGGCGGGTTTCTTTTGTCTAAAGCAGGGTCCTCACACACTTTTAAATGGACAGATTAGCTTTCTGGTTAGTTGGGTATGCAAATCTGACACTGCTATTCCCTCTGGTGGAAAAAATAGGGAGAAAGCAGCCAAGAAAGATTTCACTCCTCCATCCTTTCCAAACAGGTAAACAGCCAGACAGCAAAGGGGTCAGACCTCCGATAATTGAAGTTTCTGCATTTTTGTCGTCTTTTTATGCACTGGGACACTTTTATCTAACAGGCGCCAATTTTGTTGTGATGCTCCAACACAACAACCATTATTCCTATGAGGATTTTCTCTCTTCAAAACAAATGCTTCGGCTTAAAGGACAGGGAGAGTCCCATGTTGCTTGGGACGGAAGGACAGGTGGGGACTGGAGAGGCGGCGGCTGCCGAAAAAGCAATTAACATTCACAAATAGCGTCAGGGAAGCTATCCGCTGAGGTTACACAGGCCCTGAATGTCACCTACTGCCTGGGCCCAATTCCTTTATTAAACCCTCCCATAAGGGCAGACACACTTAAATACATATTTGCATACAAATGCAGTGATTAACCCTCTAAGTGCATTAGCTCAGGCTGCTTCTTGGGGGCCCTCGGTGCTAATATCTCACTCAGCGTTTGTCTACGTGTGCCTGAAATGAGGTGGAATAATGATGCTTTATTGACTTTGTTGAATTGACTTCCATTGGTTTCCTCTGGCTATATTGCTTATGGATTTCTGAGATACTCATTATTTCTTTCCTCTGCCAATAAATCACAGAGACGCTTCAGTTTGCATTTGATATTATGACAGTGCGCTCTGTTTGATTTAAGAAGTACATTTCCATATTGTGTCCCATAAAGCAATAAAGCAGTGAAGCAAAAAAGTTAAACGATAGCAGTTAGGGGAACTGTTATTACAGTGCAAATACTAGCATACAGTGAGTAAAAAAATTGTCTCCGTCCTGTCGAGTTACTTGAGATCCGTAGCAGAACTATACTATATCCATATTAACACGGCTGACAACACATATATCACATGACTAATGTTTACTCTGGCACACACTGGACGTGCACGTGCCAGAGTAAACAGGAAGCAGATTGGTTAACGTTATCTGCGGTTGAAAATCATGGAGGTGTAAATTGAAAATACAGAAAATACATTGGAGAAAGAACAACAAATGCAAAAAGTAAGAGCAGGGCTTTATTTGCTTGGACTGACAATGAGGCATGTAACGTTAGGTGAGTTTTCAAACCAAAACAGGGGGCAGCAGTGTTTCCAAAAGTCTCTGTTTTGGGACTTGGTAGTCTACATCCACAACGTTCCACTTCTGGAATTGTTCAGGTGACACCTGAAATTCTGCTTTCTTTGTGTTGGCATTCTAAACACGCGTGGATTTCTGAGAACTATGGTTAGCTGCTCCTCAGATCTCTGCAGGATAAATCCAGACCGCTAGCTAGACTTTCCATCCAATCTGAGTTTTCTGTTGCAGGACTAAAACAACTTTTAAACGTACACATGTTCCACCAAAACAAGTTCCTTCCAGAGGCTATTTTGCAGCGGCAAAGAAAGGCCATCACGGAATGCTGTGTGGACTAGCCAGACCCTCCTCCGCGGAGCTGTGGAGGAAGGTAAGGCAATGCAAGACTAGGGGCTCGGAAATGCCGGAGTACAGTGGACGTGAGGCGTAAACATTGCAAAAGAACCAGTTCTTAAACCAAAACGTAGTCGCGTAGATGTAGTCTAAGCTTTGTTCTGTTTATAGCGGAAAAACACTGACATAAAAGAGAAAGTCAGTGAATATGCCAAAGTGTTCATATGTTGCTGCTGCTGAGGCTAGTGTGTGGATAGGCAAGTGAGCCCGGGTGCAGAGCAACAGAAGAGGATATAAATTAAAGTGATGAGTCCTGATCCTGATCTTTTTTATTTTAAGTCCCACAAATGGCGTGCTTAGTGACCTCAGAGGCTCACCTTGAAGCACAGACAACTCCCTGTGGAGTCAAGAAAAACAGAAAAAAAAAATTACAGAACCAAGACAGGCTCTTCATTACAGATCTCTTTCCATCCTACTCGCCCCCACTCCTCTTCCACTTACTAAGTCACATTCTGTTGCATAAAGATGGAGAACAAGATGTGTGTTTTTCTTTGCCTCCATAGCCCTCCAAACATCTCTCTCCTCCGCCGTCCATTGGCAGCGCACACAGCCGTGGGCAGAGCTAATTAAATGCTTCTAAGTGAGTCCCCTTGCCTTGCCTCGCTTGCCATTCCAGCCTCAGCAAAAGGTCACCCTACTCACAGGCATGAGGCAGACATTCCTCATCACTGTTTTCTTTTTGAGAAATTTAGCAGATTGTTAATTATCAGATTACAAGTTTGCCTTTTTAAAGGCCAACACGCCGCCCAGAGTTGCATGACTGGGAAGAGAGATGGAGAAGAGAAAGAGAGAAGAAAGAAGAGGGGGGTTTGGGGGCTGTAAGCAGCAAAGATGGCTGAGGGGGTCCAGCTTCTTTCCTTTTTGCTCGAGTTGAGTCAGGCTATGATTCGTGATCAGACAGAGAGAGAGAGTTTGAGATAAGCAGAGGAGAGAGGCTCTCTGTCTGACAGTAACCCCTGTACTCTCTGTCTGCTCCCATCAGTCTCTCTATCTCCCCCTCTCCCTCTCTCTCTCTCTCTCTCTCTCCTCTCTCATTTCAAATAGAGACTGTTAAGGGAACCAAAGCTGAGGGCAGAAACACAGGCCTGGCCTCTGGATATGACCGTACTCTGACCAAGAGCCAAATCACTGCTCGTAGAAAAAACACTTGCTCACTTCTTCTGCGCCCTTTCAATGCTCAACCCAATCCCTCCTGTTGAAAGAGACACAGAGGCCAGAGTAAAGTCAGCCAGGTGACATTTTGACCCCCCCGTCAGTGAAAGCAGGGCTCTATTGGAAGAGAGAAACAGATGAATTTCTATCGTAATGATCAAAGGGGTGGGGGCAAAGCATGTCATTGCATGCCTGACTTTTCCACACAAACCACATGGAAAACATCTCTTTTTGGTAAAAATGCCTTCCGATCATTACTATTTCAATAACGTCTTCATGTTGGTTTCAGTTGTCGTTAGTTCATTTGTAAGTCATTTGCTGGTTGAGTTACTGCTAAAACAAATGTGCTCTATTGCACATAACATTTGTAGGACTGTATCTCAATATTTGTTCGATGGGTAGATATTCAATTTTCAATTTTGGGGATAGAATTTAGAAAAAAAAAATTGTCAAAATGTGCATGCAAGCTGAAATTTACTGTATTACTATATAGGCGCAGAAAAGCCACAAGCCACCTTAAACCTCCATTTACAAGAAATGCCCCACCATCAACCAAGTTGCTTATGCTTAGCTGTTTCTTTAGCCTGATCCCTCTACGCCTCAGAGATACTTTTAGAACAATACAGTTTTACTTCTTTTATGTAAAAGTAATTCTTCCACGACTGCTGCTGTATTCTGCTTATAAATGCAAAGATTTTCTGCAGCTCAAATAATGGACGATCATCCTTCCTTGACAGCCCCAGATCTGATCACAGTTGAAATACTGTATCACACATGATGGTAACAGACAGAGAGACAATCCCTAACTGGGAAAAACTCTGTTAAAGCATCTACTTACAGGGACATTAGCCTTGTATTGCCAGACCTTCCTGTACAATGCTGCAGAGGAGGGTCTGGCTAGTCCATAGAGCACGGTGGGATGGGAGCAAAACATGCTCGTTTTTTTTTGCCATTTCTTTAAACCAATCATAATAGTCATTGTGTCAAGTGTAAATGAAACATTGTGGATATAGACTAACATGATGTTAGTCTACATCCACGATGTTCCACTCCTGGGTTTGTCACGTTCCCAATGGAAATTTCGCAGGATGTCACTCTTTTTTGTCCGGATTTCCGTCACCTTCTGCTTTCTTTTGTGTTGGTGTCCTAAACTCCGGTGGATTTCTGAGGACTGGTTAACTGCTGGACTTTCTGTCCAATTGGTGCTTTCTGTTGCACAACTAAAACAACCTTTGAACTTACACATGTTCCACTAAAACAAGTTCCTTCCCGAGGCTGTTTTGTGGAGGCACTGTTGCTCCGTTGCGCGCTTAGCGCTGCCCATGACAATTGCAATTGGTTAGAAATCCCAATAAACCAGAGAATGTTTCTCTCCCATCTCATCCCAGGATGCTGTGTGGACTAGCCAGACCCTCCTTCGCTGCGCTGTGGAGGAGACTAACATAATGGTAACTTGCAGAAATGACTACATTTTACCGTGATAGATTTTCATACCAAAAAGAAGTGAACAGCAATAAATGGCTGAATTCAAAAAAAGGGAAAATTACCAATAACTATGTAAAGTAGTAAGTAAAAATATATATAAAAATATGTAAAAAGCTGTTGGGTTCAATAATGTTCTCCAGTGAGATTGCATTTACTCATCCTCCCATTCCTCTTTTGGCTTTACGTGTTTCCCGTTATCTGACCTTCACCTTGCATTGGTGATTTGTAACTAATGTGCATGAGACGTTATTTGTGTCCCTGCCTGGGGCGACCAATGCTCTCTGTCCAAACAGCCTGCTGCCTAGCCAACTAAGTAAATAAATGGGACAAGACGAACAAATGAATAAGGAGATGGATGTTCCCTTCTTGGGAGACACAGAGGCCTAATTTGAGCTAATAAAAAGGAGCACATCAAGCGTGACCCCTTGCTGAGAATGGAGGGTCGATGGAGTGTCTGAGAAGCCTATGCAATCTCAAGTCAATTGCTCACAGGCCCAAAGATCTCATCAGTTTCCTCTCTCTACAGAAAGCGGGAATAAAAAAAAGGCAAAAAAAGGAGGAGAAAGGTAACTGACAGCTGATGTTTAAAAAACAACAGAATAGGTCTTTGTCATCATTGGATCTCTCAATGCTCCGTCTCATCAGCTCAGGGCTCATCTGAAAAGGAGCCACTTAGAATGAGCTGTTTGTAATACCTTCAATCGATGGATGCCCACTATCACTGGGGTGAAATGGCGGGTGGCTGACAAGAGGGGGAAAAAAAAAAAACAGTAGATGAGAAGAATTAGTCTCTAACCCTTTCCCTCCTGTCTGTCTTCCGCCCTCTCTGGAGTTAGCCCCTGATCTGCAGGGGTGGGGGGTTATGGGTAATCGCCAGAGCACTCCCAGCGCCAGCTGTGATCTGATTTGTGGCAGAGGGCAGCCAATTACAACCATTGCGTCACTTTGTGCAAGGCGGTTACTGCCTGCAGGGGGAGAGAGGGAAGGAAGAAGGAGGGGAACAAATTGTGAGTGAGGACAGGAGGACTGGATGGCGAGAATGACGCAGAAAGTGAGGGAGAAGGAGGAGCTAAAAGAGTTTAGGGAGAGAAGAAAAACAGGGCAAGAGGGGACGGCAACGAAAAGAGAGAGGGCAGGATTACATCAAAAGGATCATTTTTACCAATCATTTCTGTTGGTTAGGATCATTTTGCAACCATTAGGAGGCCCACTTAGAGCCAGTGAATATTTGCAGGTGCTGGGTGTTAATAATCTGCACAAAAAACACACCATTCCTGGGGTAGACTATTGGTGGTTGAAATAACTGGTAACATAATCATCAACATCAGCATCTTGGGTCTCTCCTGATAACCAAGAGTGGGTCGAGAGAATATTCATAACCCACATCAAGATCAACACACCCAGACCAGCGCTAACAGGAGAGCACACAACGCTGCAGTGGCCGTTATCATCAAACTGGAGCATGGTGATGGGGTTAGTCAAATGATGGTCTCACACTGCCAGACCTTCCTCTACAGTGCTGGAAGGTCGGGGAAATAGACTAGACAAACAAGAGAGAAGAGGTTTTCTCAGTAAAAGAGGAGAGTCATGTGATGGTACCAGAAAGAGACAACTAAACATAAATAAAAAGAAAAAGAGGTCGACTTTTCACTTTCTTTAAGATGCTGAGACGGCTCGGCGTTATGCTGCTACAAGTGAATTTACCCGCACTGACGTCCAGTGCAGCAGTAAAGTCTTATCGCTTCAGCCTAAAATATGCCAGCAAACATTTCAAATCAGCAACGTATAACCTCTGACCCCATCGAGAATACGGGAGAGTACTGCAAAATACACTGCCCCAGATTCCTATTTCCTACCATTAAGTTAATTTCCTTTCCATACTTCCTTCATTAGCGCCCTTGTTAAGCTCGGCAGAATTGCTAATAAGTTAATTGAGGGGCTTCTTAAGACTTTGCATGTGACATTGAGAGGGAGATTGGCTTCACAATGTGTGGGAATGAGCTTTGCATAATATTTAATGGCCACTCATTCTCCATAGTGTAGCTGTCGAGACTCTGGGCTCATACTGTCGCACACACACAGACATAGAATCACACTCGACGACACACTCACAGTTACGAGTATGGTGTCAGTATTAATTAAACACGTTTTCTCCCACTAGGGGAGAAGCTCAATGTGTGTGTGTGTGTGTGTGTGTGTGTGTGTTGTGTCTGGTATGTGTTCAGTCACCTTCTGTCTTAAGGGCTGAGCAGAGGGTTTAAGTATGAAGTCTGCTATTTGTAAGTTGTGACAGCTTGTGTGTATTTGTGTGTGGACAGGTTTACGTTGCATGCACAGAGAGAGAGAGAGTGAGTCAAGCAGGCTGTATTGAGACTTCCCATTGGGGCCAAAGGTTCTCTGCCTCTCTCTGTATCTTTGCCTCTCTTGTGTCTTCCCCTGAGGCTTTGTGACGAACACACACACCTTCCTCCCTCCATTGGAAACCAAAACCTGCCCACCTACAGGCCACAGATGGTTGTCTGAGTGTCAGAAGAAATACACTGTAAAGTCAAATATTAAAAGGAAAGTCTAGTATGGTAATCATGTCTCTTGAGTTCAGTTTGGCTCTGGGTGTGTGTGTGTGTGGGTGTGTGTGCGCATGTGCGCAGGACAGCTTGATTAGCTAGCTGTCCAATGTCAGAATTTTTCCAAAACAGATCAACCTTTCTTTCCACTTACCTCCAAAAGCTTTATCTCATTGACTCACTCTAGACAATGGATTCTGCGGGGTTGTGTTGTAGTCTTAACGGTTGCAAACAGAGACCTTTGGCAACACTGACGCAAAGCTTTGAGCATGTTAGTCTAAACAGAGGTTAGTTCTTTTACTGGAGCTGAAACACTTCAC
This sequence comes from Etheostoma spectabile, assembly GCF_008692095.1. Lineage (NCBI taxonomy): Eukaryota > Metazoa > Chordata > Actinopteri > Perciformes > Percidae > Etheostoma > Etheostoma spectabile. The sequence continues at coordinate 548,020 of NC_045751.1, forward strand.
TTTTGGCGCAAAACTTTGCTTAAAAAACCCAAAATGTATGGTGATTTTTTTTGGGGGGGGGACACTGTTGGAAAAGTGAAGAGTGTTGCCGAAGAGCTAGAGGATGGGATGTGGAGCAAGATTGGCTGCTGATATGATGAAGACTGGAGGTGAAGGGGTGGAGCAGGGTTGCATTGGTCCGTAGTGAAATGGCAACTGACAGCAGCAGAGAGGATTTTAAAGTTTCATATCGAGGATATGATTGAATAAGAGACATCCTGCCAAGATCTGGTTGGACTACTTAGAGTGGATACACACAGAGAAGAGAAAGGGATAAGAATGAGTCTTCTTGACTGAAGCTTTGTATGAACGCAATTTGGAAGAAAAAAAAAATCCTGGTGGAAGTTGAAGAAATCTGCCCCGTTTCAGTAACACACAGTTAGCTAATCCCTCTACTGCAAACCTTCTGCTCAACATTATTGCTTGCTGCTCACTATCGCAGTGAAAGAAAGAATATGCTGTATGCACAGTGATTGCACAAGAAGTGAGTGAGGATCAGTAAGTTAAAATAAATTAGCTGTGACCTGGAAGCTATGAAAAATGGTAGTGTGATTCCCAGAAACACCTGATATTACTTGTAAATGAAATGCTGTAAATAAAATGGCAGCTTTTTATCCCTGAAATAACACTCTACCACCTGCCGCTCCTGCACCAATCGGTATCATTATCTGAGCTGGAAACCTTTCGAAAGAGGCAGAAAACTGCATTTTTGACAGCAGGAGTAAAGGTTTAAAGTAGGATTTTACATTGTGGCATTAGGATCCAAGTACTTCCTCCCCCACTGGTATGGTACACTAAAAACAACGCTTCTATTGCTATCAGGAAGGCATCTCTTGCACATAAATCAGAGCAGTAATTTGAAGCGATAAGACCCAATTTGTATGAATTTGTTGGAGTTGTAAATTAAGCACATTGCTTGAGGACTTGAGTGAGAGAAGGAACATGAATTTGAAATGCTTTGCAAATACAGATGAGTTGCTCCACTTTGTGAAATGAAAATTTGAAAGCCTTGCAAATCAAAAAGCACAACCAGTGTGGCAAGATCTCTTCAGTTCAAGGTTATTATTGTCCTTCTCCAGGAAACATCTTCTAGAGTGTGACGGTTTAATTTTATCTTAAAGGGCCACATAGCTCCAGCAAAAGGTACTGTACGTGTACATGAGGCTAGATTCATGTTGGTGCGCTCAAAAAATAAATTAATTTAAAAAGAAAAAGAGCACACAATGCAGGATTGCCAATTCCATGCACAGCTGGAATGCCTTTTGTGAATGATACCTGCTGCACACACAGCAATCTTTTTAAGTGAATCTTTGCTTTCTCCTGCAAGACTAATATCTGCCAATCTGCCATGCTGGACAAGTAGTTATTGGGCAAAAGATTGAACGTGAGAAAAAGAGGTAAAAAGCAAAAAAGATAGGGCAAGGGCAAGAAACATGAAAGAGAAGGAGAAGTAAGATGGTGAGGGCAGGGGGATCAGTGAGACAACGGCAGAGAGAGGAGTGAGAGAAAGAAGCTGCAGCGCTAATGGAAAGCACAGAAAATGATGGAGTGATGGCTTGACGGATGGCAGCCCTGAAGTGAGAGACTGCCTTAGGACTAGGGCTGTAATGATACTGCAACACTCTGCAACACTGTTATACAACAGATACCTTATTTATTGCTGTTGATGGATTTCAATATTGTGTGTATCAATCCAACACAAAATATTCTTTTGTACCTTAAAATAATGTTTCCAAAATCATTTCAGTGGTTCATTAACTTGTTGGAATGAGACATAACAATAATGGTAACAGTAATGGATAATTCCGCTCCCAACCTGTAGGGGGAACGAAGAAGAAAACTGCTTTGGTGCCTACAGTAAAGGTGCTGGTTGTAGCTAGCTAATGCTAATGTGATTCTTGGTGGGTAACATAAGAGTACAACATCATTCAGCACACTCAATTATTTTTATTTAGTTAGCTAGCAAGCACACCCCTGTCTGTCTGCCAGTCGGGATGAGAGCTGACAACAGCCCCGGGGGCACATCCACAGTCAGCCCCCAGCCAGCAAGCAGCCATCCCGGTCAGCACTTAACTCCAGTGCTAAGGACGCTAACGACAGTTTACTGAACAGTCAGGAAACAGACCCAGGCACCTCACAGCTCCGTTATCGTTAGCGGTTCCCTCCCCCCCTTTTAGCCGTCTTTACAGTTAGCTAAACTTAGCAGGCAAAACCAGAATAAGGAATCAAAAGGACTAATAGTAATTTAAAGATGTGGTAGCATTGGATCTGGACGGGAAGGATAACTCTGGGAGTTTAAGGGGTGTGTTGCGATTCTGCCTTCTCCCTCCGCGACACAGGTTTGTGGATCTGAGTGTTGCGATTTCGGTTTTATTTTGCATATTGTTACAGCCCTACTTGGGAGGCAAAATATTTGAGAGAAGGAGAGGACAGCTTGGCTCTGCTGCTTGCTATTCCAGGTGTCATCTTTTCCAGCCACTGCTGATTAGTGCCTGAACATATCTCCTGGGGAGAAAATTAAATATTGATCTATTTTTCTCTCTTCATTCTAACTCCATCCTCTTTTTTAACTCTGATTCTTACACACACACACACAATATATATATATATATAATATATATATATATATATATATATATATATATATATAATAAAAAAGCCCACTACTGATGGAATTTCAAATGGTGGCTGGTAAAGGGTGAGCTGTGTTACCTCCAATTTCCACCGGATGCGTGAATGCTGTGGATCCGCGGCGGAACCATTTGGTTTCCATTAAAGTCAATGTGTGTATTTCCATGGACTGCGGAACGGCCGCGTCCCGTCTCCGTCTCAGCTCCGGCAATCCGCGGCCCTCCAGAGCGGATACGCAGTGCTTCCATTTTTGTCGGACGCCGGAGAGCTTCGCTGCAATTCAGCACATGGCAGATAGTACGGGATAGGAAGTCGAGCACAGAAACAAAAATAAAAACATCCAATACATTTTCAAAATAAAATAGACCGTGCTCACGGCGGATCATATTTCCCTGCACTACACCTTGAAAACACAGCACAGAGTTGTCTCCTCTGGATGGAAACAAACTGCTGTTGGTTTTATGGTTCTATTCTACATGAATCTCCGCCTTTGCCCTTAAGTCCATACTCTTTTGAACAGTATGGCTGATAGGAATGAGGTAAATGAGTACTACACAAGCATATTCACTGCCAACTTCCCTGTTCAACCATTGCCACTTTCCAGTTTAAGATTACTAATATTGCCCCTCCTGCTATTATTATACTATGACCAAAGGATTGTTTACACACGTGATTGCCACATTCCTCTTAAGGCAATCCGTTTATTATACAGTTATGTTATACAATCATTATACCATGAGAAAATACACACTATTTTGATAGAAATGGATTAACGTTAAATGGAAATTTGAGATGTCTTAACCCTTGTCTTCCCATCAACCATGCAACTTGTTGTCATCACGTGTCAAAATTTACACTTCTTTATGCTTTTTTTGACGTTGTTTTCACTCATTTTGACATTTATGACATTTTTTTCATTTTTTTTTACATCTCTGTGCTTCTCTTTGACTACAACAAGTATACACACCACTAATACCAACTTGTTATCATTATTAGCCTTACACTTATGCTTTGTTATTCATGGTCAATAAACCTAATTTATAGGAAATTATATCTAATTCCTCAGAAATTATGAATTACTTTGACTAATAGTTAAGATCAGAGGAACGCATGTTGATGGATGATCACAGATATGTCAAGGATACCGTTTTGAATTTTTTTTTTTTTTCAAATGCTATAAAATTGAACCAACAAAACAAAATTCAATTAAAGGAGTGATCCTCAGTGTTCAAACAAATCTTACATCTTATTTCCTATTCAAACTTATTTTCAAGTAATTTGGTTGATCGAAACCCAAATTTCAGATACATGAATTTTAAAAACAGGTCAAATTTGACCCGAGGACAACAGGAAGGTTAATTGTGATTTTTAAGCCTTTAATAGTGACAAAATACACTGTATCACAGATCCCATCAGATTATCCTTAATATATCTGCCTGTTTGAACTTAAATGCTACATGAGGATTCATCTCGCCAACACTAATTTATTGTAAGAAGTGGAAACCAACCTCTGTCTGCAGCTTGATTGTGCAACACTGTAATGTTGATGACATTTTTTTGTCACTTACCTGTGTTGTGTCTCTTCTGCAAGGTGTCCGGTCAAAAACTGTCCCCAGGGTATCGCAGCAGCATTTTGAAGGTTCCGGGACATACCATGTGTTAATTAATGAAGGGGTACTGGTGTTCTCTGATCTGCTGTTTAAGCTTATTCTGAATGTGTTGTAATGGGTTACATAAAGTACAATAATGCAGATAATTTGGGGAGTAGAAATGTATTCAATGCATTTGTTGTGGTTTGTGTAGTTTTGACTACATATACATGTATATATACATATATAATATATACATACATCTATACACATATACATATACATATACACACATGCATATATATATGTATATATACATACACATAATACATACACAATGATGGCACTATATTCAATTCAAGTCAGTTAATTTAATAGGGGGACGGTAAAAGTAAAACACGTGCTCATACATGGGTTCAAATGACAGAATTAGCCAAAATGCTGTTTTCCATCTGTTGTCCCAGGGCCTCGATGTTAAAAAGAAAGAAAAGACAACACAAGCAGAGCGTGACTTAGCACAAAACAAGACACAGCACAGAACCAAAAAAGATTACCAACACACAAAGCACAAAGCAGAACATATTGCAAGGCAAAACAACAGAGCATAGAGTACAACGATTAGAAAAGACACAGCTGTTGTGAGCAATAAAAACAGACGAAACATTAGAGAGCATTTAACTCTCAGCATGAATATGCAACCCACACACAGCCTATACTTCGGTTGTGTACGAGCGTTTTAAATATTTGGTAGCTTGAGTCCAACTAGCAGTTATATTGAAATCATTGTGCAAAGTTTAAACCTGCCAGCCTTTAAAGCAGTTGCAATAGATTGTTTTTATATAACTTCTAAAAGTACACTGAGAAGGTCATAAGAACACCATATGGCCAGAAGGTGCATAAAAGTAGGAATAATAAAAAATATGAATATCCTTCATGCCCAGTGCAGCCTCCTACCCTCTCAGGTGGCATCATAAATCCTCCTGCTCCACCTGAGTCCTCTGGGTGGCATAAAAAGAACAGCTACACATGTAAATCCTCTCCTTCATACCCTGTGCCTCCCCCCCCCCCCCCCCGTGTCCTGTTCTTCTCAGCGGAGCACTGGCTCTCAGTGTGACGGCCACATCTGTGAGGGCCCAGAGTGGTTGTGACATGGCGGGATAGCAGCCGTTCCCCGCTGTCTGGGAGCATTAGCTCTCCTTCTTCAGGCTCCGAGCCCCACCATACCTGCCTTCTATATGGGCTCTGCTCCACATCACAGGGCAGACTGGGCCACTATGGACTTTGTAGTACATGATGAGCAATGGCACTAATGCACTGATGATGATGATGATGATGATAATCATTATTAATCATAAATAAAGCTGCTAGGCCAGCACTCACAATGAACGTTTCGGGCAGCGGCCTTCCTCAGCGTGTGCATAGGCAATCACAAACAACACTCCACACGCAGGTGGCTTCAATTATACAACCGATACTGCACAGGTGGAGGAAATCATCCACAACTAGCCCTTCAATCCGATTAAAACTGGCAATAAACTGTCAAATCGGAGTGCTGTCCTAATAGCTTTATTTAGGATTCTTCACTTTTAGGATCCAGCACCCAGCCATTTTAAGTATCTAAGCATCTAAGAGCACGTCCAGTCCTATTTTTTTTTTATAAATTGATAGTGTGTGTAGTTCTTTTACTATCAACAAACAATGATATGATGATGTATGTTTAATAATTATTAGTAATGTCATATAGAATAATACGTTTATAAATGTTGGTCGATAATTCACATTTGTCAATGGTTAACACTGCGAACCATCTATAAACATGAATTGTATGGCTTACTAATTACGAATTGCAACTAATGCTTATAATAATAAATTAATGATTAGTGAGTGGTTTATAAATTATCAAGTAGTATTTATTTGGACCTTTTGGATGTGTTTTTGGTGCTCTATAAAAAGATGATTATTTGACTATTTGTACACTGATAACAGCTATCTTAATGTTTATAGATGCTTTACAAAGTATTTATTAACCATTAACTAGGTATTATTACTTTATAATGGCTATCCAAATGTTTATTCACTGTTTATAAACGATTTGTTAATCACTAACAAATGCTCAATATAACATAATATATAGAATGGTATGAAGTGAGCAACAACGAACTGTTAATTCCATTTGTTGTTAGTTCAAAGGTAAAATAGTCATGAACTTAAGTTTAATTAACTATCAATTTTATAGTCGTCATCACATTCCAAAATGAACAGCATTTTTTTTTAGCCACATGGGAACGGTGTTAAAGCAGCGCTAAAATGTACCTGGAGGTGCCACTTTCAATTTGTTTTAACTGAAATCAACTTCCAAACTAATGTGAGAAATTGTTCCTGTACACAAACACGACTATTGCCAGGAAGACTAGCAGCCCCCCCCCCCCCAACACCCGGCCACACTGCATTATGCACACTGTGGACTGTTTTGTTTAAGGGCACAAAGCAGCAAGCAGAGTAAGAACAGACATTATACAGACGAGTGATATCCCTTCTGTCTGTCGTGTCTGCTGAATAGATTGCTTTTTTTCTGACTGGATCTCAATGTGTGTCTCACATTCAGCTTTTTTTTCTGTAAAAGGCGTATATATTTTGTCAAAACAACACCATTTTTCAGATAGAATTGAGATGGATTTTGCTTATTGGTCTATTTTGGATGTGCACACTATGATAATACGGTTATTTTGGACTCCACTCAAGCCAGATGATGGATGTGTGCCCATGTTGTATGAATCCAGTCATCAATGTTCAACTTCCATGTGATTACAGAATGTATTGAACACCATCAATACTAAAAAGAGAAAAAGATCAAATTGAAAACATTATTTTTGTTTCCAAATGGGCCCATGAGTAATGTCTGTTATTCATAAATAGAATTTAATTAGTTAGCTCAACAAGCTCAATCTGTAAAAATACTCCAAACCCATTTGAAGCTACCATGCAATAGATATCATACCTTGTTTTTTAAAACTAAAATAACATGCCTGTGGTTATGGCTACACTGCAAATCCTTGTTAATATTTCCTTGCATAATATCCAGTGTTTAATTAAGTGTGTATTACTCAACATTAATTTAGACATATTTGAGTGAAATGCTTAAATTTAATTATCACTGCCACATTACAGGTGTCATTGTTGCAAGTTAACGCCTGTGAAGTAATATTTGTTGCAATGCTAATGAAGTGAGCATACACATCAAAGTTCTGCTGTTGAGGTATGTAGCACCATCAAACTCAGGTGGCGACTCAGAGCTGCATGAGATGATGAAGCAAAGCGACACAAATGCATTATCGTAGTGGAATGGAGTGTTAGTGTGATAGATTTTAATTTCATCGTCACTGCATAAGCAACTACGCAACGTGTGTAAATGTGAATCCAAATTATTTTCAAAGTGTTAATTTTAGTCTATAAAAAAAAAAGGAAAGCTGTTTTTCAAGTGGAAATAAGCTCTGTGAGTACTGTATGCTTTTCTCTTCTGTTTGCCTCTTACAGCCATTAAGACTTATTGTCCCTGACATGGTAACTGTGAAGTGCGCTTGCAAACCAATTCCCACTTGTTCCGCAACCGACTTCTCTTTACCACATTGATGAGCAATCGCTATAAAAAAAACAGCCTGACCTTTGCTTTTATAGACCATTTGCGATATGGGAAAAAAAATGTCATCGTGTGATTCCTCTAACTACCACGGGTACTGAAGAAAAACCCAACAGCCCTCAGAATAAATGGATGTAAAAGGCCTTTTGTAGTACTTACGTGTGTGTATTTTGGTATGGGTACCTTTATCCAGAAGTTCAATTTGAACTTTCACGCACCATAAATAGCCATCTCGCGGACATTGTGAACTTGTGAGATTGAGGAAAAGACAGCTCTTGCATGAAAAGGACGACCCCAGAACAGATGGGATGCTTTGCTCTGCTGACAAAGCCCAAGGCCTAAGACCAGACTCCATCATGATGACCAGTCCACCGTGGATTCCACAACAAAAATAGCAAGTAAATCTTGACTGGCTCAGATCCAAACATCTAATTATTCCGCGTCAGGGAAAGCCTCTCCTCTTCCAAGCCTTGCTTTATTTGAAAAATTTGAACAAGCCAAACAGGAAATGTGCCTTCATTTCCAGAGGCAGCCATGAGCCAAGATTGAACGCCATTTTAATGAGCTTTCGCAATGAGGTGCCACCTGTTTTATCCAGATAATTGGATGATTGGCCACCCTTAAACGACCCCTGCTTGGCAAGCAATCTTTCTTTCCTTCTCCTCTCTGTCACATGCTGTACCACTCCCAAGAATAACCATAACCAATGCATGTAGAAAGCACATTGTTATTGAAAAGACTCAACTGATGATGAGAAAACTGAAAGCAGACAGCAGACAACCCATTCAGCTTTTATTTGCAGACATTAGTCTTGTTTGCTACTGTAAACCTTTCCAGCTCCATGAAAACAGCTCGTGCTGAACTTGGATTTTATTTCTCAGAACCGCAGCAAGAATAAGAAATTAGAGTCTCCTGAATGCGTTACAGACAGCTGTTGCTATGGTTTTGGTTCACCAGTGTATGTAGCTACCTAATCTACTTTATTTTAATAATGGCACCATGCAATACTTGGTCTCAATTAGAGCAAATTTAGAAACTTCACAGCTCCCTGATAGCTTTAACAATAACCTTACAGATTTCGATGTCAGAATGAATCCATTTGCTGTAGAGCAGACACTGGACTCCCCACTGAGACAATTCCCATGATAATATCCATTTCACAGTGCACTACTGAACACCAAAGACTATGATGGACTTGATAATTTCATCATTTCACTCATACTGCAGACATAGCCAGCTGATGCTCTGGCCATGGGTGCAAATTAAGTAATTTCAACCTCCTTGTATCGCTCCTGGTGGGTCAATGAAGAGATACATTGGAGAGGGACATGTCTTAATGGAACTTTTAGATGCAAGAATTTGAATTGCCCTGTTGCTGAAATGTGCTATACAAATAAAGCTGCCTTGCCTTGCCTTGCCAAGAAGACCAGCATCAGTGACTACATTTACATGCACATAATATTCAGGAGGTTAGCTCGCCCCTCCCACCTCCTCATCCTGTCCTCTTCCCCTCCCTCTCCCTTCCGCGCACTAACCCCCCAAACCCCACACCCAACTCTTCTTGTCGATTATTGGCTGGAACACTAGGTATGCTTCATGATGCAGGTGGGCACAGTTTGTTTTTGTTGCCATTTGTAGACCCTGGGCTGTCTACAGAGACCGTGTTTTTTACAGTGTGTTCAGGGGACAGCTAGCAGATAGTGAGGAGATGTTTGCTGTATGTGACAAAAAATGGGGTAGCCTAAAAAACACTTCATCACTTAGATCACCTTTAATATTCCACTAATGTTCCCATTTACATGTAGCCGTGCAAAATACAACTCTTCAAAATGTACTTGTTGAACGATGCTTTGCGCATTTTCAAAAACCTGATTGACATCCAGGTCTTTGATCATGTTAAAATTAACTGTGTTTCTCCTTCTTATCAGGTCTGCTGCCTTGCAAACTGTTGACTGGTTGGTTTGTTTACAGCAACTATATCAACACACACAGCTGACCATCAGAGGCCATAATTTGCGGTAAAAACCTATTGCGAAGGCACTGCATATATGTCCAAAGATTGCCTCTAAAACTTGAATAATACCATAATATTCCACATTTCTTAAATTGGAAAAACGCTATTATATAATATATAAATGCAAACTGCTTTGTATATCAGTCAGTTAATCTATTGATTGAGTTTTTTCATACCGTTTCGGGCCACTTTCTTAGAAATATATACAACTCAAATCGGTGGAATAATACAATCATTCTTAGAATATCTTCTCTGGCTAAAATCCCATCATCATCATAGGAACAGGAAAATGTGCGATACTCCCTAGATGAGACAAATGGGCTGACTAACAGCTGGACTGATGGTTGGGATAAGAAGGAGACAAAGATATGGCATAAGGTGTGCTAAGAGCATGTATTTAACTGCAGGGAAAGATAAATCTGTCTGTCTGTGTGTATTTGTGTACTCATAATTGTTTGTTTAAGCTTGTGTGAAATGTCTGAACCTAAGAGCTGTGTGTGTGAGTGTGAGTGTGTGTGTGTGTGTGTGTGTGTAGAGGGGGGGGGGTCAGATTTAGCTGGGTAATTGAGTGCTTAATCCCATCAAAGACTGCTTCATGCCGTCCGCCTCTCCCATAATCTGCCCATAATTACACACTCCCAGCATCACACACACACACGTACACACACACAAAGTGAGCTTACATACATATGATTAGAAACACATACACACATACACTGCCTTGTTCAACCTTAAAAACAGTTCATCTTAAGGTTATTGATTGTTAGGTTTTGTCCCCATGGTAACTGAAATCACATACGTTTTTGAGGACAACATTTGGCTCATTCCTGAAATTCATGATTAGCACCTGTCTTTATGTCAGCATGCACGTTGTCACAAATTTGGTGGATTTGATATCTTTTAGTAAAGGTACAGTGGATCAGAGGAAAGCTGTTTTTACTCGTACTGTATGTGAATGTGTAATGTGCAAATGTGTGCATCAAGGCCCTCCAAAATCGAATCAGATTATGTTCTGTGTACGTGAACCTTCATGTGAAAGTAGAAAGTTTCCATCTAGTTGATGAAACAATGTCTGTCTACTAGTGTTTGCATGACCTACTATGAAACCTACAGATGAATATCTTTCTTTAAAATATCACTCTAGTCACTCACACTGCAGAGACAAATCTGTTCATGTCCGTATTTGGTTTCAGGTTGTCCACGGAGATACAAAACCATTCGTTTGTCACAGTATGATATATATGCTACACAGTGTGTGAAACACACTCTTAACCTGTGGGTCAGTGCAGTGAATCCCAGCGCTGACACATCTTTGATCAAGCTACAAAATGGCTCCAACAAGATTGTTGTCCCACATAAATCCTAAGTGGTCCAGGTAAGCCAAGGAGGAGACAGAGAAGGAGTGGGAAGAAAAGGAGGCGTTTTTGTCTTAGACCGACATGGCCATAGTGCTGAAGCGAGTAAATAATATGGTAAATACTGACACTTTTATTCCTGAACACTCCCGTCTGTCTGGCCCAGGGAGGGAAAATAAATACTTGTGAAGTAGAAGAGGGAGAGGGAGGGTGATGGACCAGCATGGCAGCAGATTAGAAATGCATACTTGTGACTACAGAAGCACCCTGGTTTGAATCCCAAGCCATCTTGGGAAAATGTGGTAATAATTCTGCCTGCACTCTCAATTGCCATCAGTGTGCCTATGAGCAAAGAATTTAATCCACCCAATTGCTACAGCAGAGCTGCAGGCGGCTAATAGTCAGTCCCTCCAGGATTTAGCAGGGGTCCTGGAGGACGGACTAGTAGATGACTACGATAGTTGTTCTCCTCTGAATACACATTAATGGTGTTTTTATGTGGTAGAGGAGGCACACATATGCTGAGAGGTTTATGCCTCAACACAGAGGTCCAGGGTTTAAATCTGCCTTGTGACTTTTTCCTGCATGTCTTTCCCCTCTCTCTCCCCTTTCTCACCCAGCTGTCCCGTCAAATACTAAAGTTGGAATAGCCAAAAAAAATAATCTTGAAAATGGTATTTTTATCAACCACCATGTTGATTGAGAGAAAAGCCTCTCTCTGGATTCAAACCAGAGACTTTATGAAAAGTAATGTACTGTAATGTGTGTGTATGCCACATATTTATTACCGTAAGTCCCACATTGACTGCTGCTGCCTCATACACACTACCTGCGTCGGCCGTCCAGCAAAAATGCAGCTCTTTCCATACCTACTCAGCAGGGCTGCGACAAAAAGTTGAGAGCGACTCAACTTTTGGAGAAACGCCCCTTAATGCTGCTTGGCCAATCATGAATGGCAGTCAGAGGCGGTGTGAGAGGCCCGTACAGTAAACAGGAAACTTCACAGCCCTATCGTTGCAACAACTGCTTTCAAGTGCCATAAAAGCCTCTGAACACAGCCTAAGGGAGCGAGCGCTAGTGGTCATAGTATTTATGATCTGAGCACCTAGTATAAGTCACAAAAATCCGAAAGAGGGAGAAGCTCTAAGTGGTCGATGTGTGTCAAAAAAAGGGCTTTCATGCTGGGGAGCCAAGTTTGTCACCCGGAAGAAGTTTGGAAAACACAAGACTTTCAGGGACAGGAGCCAAAGAAAAAGCCCAAACTACTGAATAAAAAGAGGACAGAATGTCAAAAGGCCTGACAAATATAAACACCCATCCATAGCCTCAACCCTACACATACAGAAACACACAGACACACACACTCACACACACATGCACACACACACACACACAGTGGCTAGGTTGACCTCATGTCTTGCTCAGGTGTCCATCAGCTGAGACAGATAAGGGAGCCGTGGGAGGAGAGGAGAGAGGAATAGAGGGGGAGGAGGAGAGAGAGGCAACAGACTGCCAGATCGCTGTGTGGCAGAGCAGCGTGGCCTCTGGCACTGTCACCAGCACCGCCACGGCTGCTTCTGTTGTTGTTGCTGTCAGATGATGACAGGACAGACAAAAACAGAGGAATACAAGGGAGGCTTGGGTTAAGGAGGACACTGCTGCTCATTGGATACACTATCAACTAATTTATTCAAGTAGAAATGCTGTCACTTTGCACACTTTGTTCCCTAATTAGAAGTGTTCAAGCACCCAAAGGCACCTCTAAATCCCAAAAAGGTCGTCTTGCCGATGTTTCACATTTAAGAAATGGCCCTTTAATGTTGTCAGTAAATCCCTATTTTATTGTATGCTTGATTACAAGTCTTGTCTTGTGTAGTATATGAAATTGATGACTCTGTGTATTTATTATACTTCTACAACTGGCAGTAGAAGTATATTAATGATGAAAGTCTATAAGTGGATTAACACACTTTGGTTTGGAAGTACTTTTCTCTGAGCAGGGCCAATTAATCTCTTGGCCATAAACAAACAGACCTCCAGTCTCAGTGAGTATACTGTCATCAGCTCACAGTGCCATTATTCAGCAGCGGTTCCCAGCCTCCTCCAACAAGCCAAATTGTACTTAGTTTGGACTATACTGTACTGCCGGGTTAACTGCTGTGAGAGAGCCACTGGGTATCCTCCTTCATACTCTCTATTCTCAGGCTGGACTCTCTCTGTCTCTAACTCCAGCCAAGGAGCCAAACGTCTGCTTCAGTCTTGTTCCTCTGCCTCTGGTTTATTTGATTCGTCTTCATTTGGAGTTTACCAACAAAATGGTTTCAGGGGTACCACACTCTCCAAGGCCAGGGAGACATACTTTGGGACACATACATTAACAACAGTACTATAACTGTACGTGCACACCGCCGCCAACTTGAGCTGCGAAAGAAGCACTGGCCGCCCGGTCAAGGACGCCTGTTAAAGTACGAGGAAGCTTTTGGCCGCTGTGACGTGGCAGCATTCTATGTTCCATCAACACACAATTGAAGAAAAAGCACAAGCAGCCACTACACGGCCAATACATTGACACTGGAACCCTTTTATAAATTAAATACATAATTTAAGGGTAAAATGAGCAGCAAAGAAAACTAGCATGCTATGGTTCACTGCTCATTGCGCAATTATTCCCTCTTAGTTAAAAATAATAAAATCATCAAGCACTTCACCAACTCCCCGGAGACAGCACCCAGCTATTTTATCCCCATGCCTCGTTTTATTTTAACTGGTCCCTACACGCAAACAAAGTCATATCATAAATTATGGGGAACATCCTTGTTACAGCAAGGATGAGCTTTTCCTCCATTTTCTCTGAACTAATGTTTTGGTACATCGTATGTTATTGTGGAATCAATCAGCGCGAATGCGTCTATAATCCGGTTGGTTGCTGGTCGTTTGCTGCTGAACCGCGTCATATCTCGTTACCATAGGTTTGGTCAACCATAGGCTGACCAAACTTCCACTTTCTGTTCGACACTCTGGTCGCGTAACACGGCCAAAACACGATGCCGACTGATTTGCTGCTTCTTGAAAATGAACGACTTCCTTCACATTTAGCTCTTAGTTACTACTTGAGTGTCTTGCAGCGTTGCGGGGAAAACAATCTTAAAAAAATGTGAATAATAGTTTCTAATATATACAAGCATATTCATAAGTACAAAAATTCAGAGTCATATAGCCAATACATTACCTATTCTGATATACATTGCATATCACCTTTTAATATATTACATTGTGATCATCCTACTCGCATAACATGTTTTTAAAATGTTTGTACGTCGTAGAACTGTTTTTACTAGGTCCTCATCTAAAAGACTCAACATTTTTACTCCCTTTGCTTACATTCATGTATTTATTTTGTATTTGTTTTGTTTATCTTAATCTATGTAAACACGCACGTTTCACTGAGTTCAGAGGGAATTAATAATATACAATATTAATTGAATCAGGCTTTTTTTGGCACAACGTCCTGCCAATGTTTTAGGTAAACTCCTTTCATTTTAGGAAAACAATTCATCAAGTACAAAGCTCCATGACATTAAACTGTAATAATGTAGATGTGAAATCCAGGTTCCCTCTGTTCTGAAAGTGCTAGGGTTAGGACTATGGAGTATGGAATGTGAGAGCAGTTCATCCAGTCTCTCCATTACATTTCAATCAGGAGAGACATGTTTGCAGATATGCACATAAGACTTATTGCATAGCTCAAATTAAATGTACAAAGTCTTTGGTGATTAGACTCCATCGCTATGCGAATCTTTCATATATATCTGTAAATAGGGGTAGAGAACCATCAGACCCCCGATGGAATATAGACACCGGTGGTGGTGACGAAGGAGCCCAAAGACCAGACCAAAGGGGGCTCCGGAACGGTCAGCTGCGGTAGATGACTGGAGGTGGAATGGGAGGTGGAGGATTGCACTCTTTGCCGACAATGTCAGCTAAAGAGCAAAGAGAGAAACAATTATTTAAAGCAGGGTTGTGACTCTGTGATTGGTCCTTGCCGTTTGTGTATGATTCTGATTGGTTTAGCCGGAAGGTGGACACCTCCAACAGTTGATTCGAGTTAGGTAGAGCATTGATTAAGAGTGAGGTCTTCCTGAAAGGATTTACATACATTTCGATCAGGAGTGACTAGTTGCAGATATTCAACAGTTATACACAGCATGATAAAATATACAATTATTAGGATAACAGCTAAATTGATTTAAGAGTGCATTGATTAATAGTTGGGTCTTCCTGAAAGAATTTACACTGAGCTTCATGAAACTTCACAGACATGCATAAACTACAAATACATACATTATTCTGCTTCACTGTATACTCTTACACTGCATTGAGATACTCTTTTAGGAATGTGGACTTGAAACGTTATTTCTCCACTTGTGTATATGACACCTACAAATGCATGCAGTCCATATGATGTGGTGTTCGGTGTATTTTGCCCCCAGCACCTCCTTCCAGGCAGCACGGCAATGGTTGTGTTCAGGGTTAAGGCCAGGATTAGCTGCCTGGAAGGCAACGTTGGAGGCAAAACACACCATCAAGCATTTGACATGGGGATGTTTACATTAATCTTATTCCAATTAGCTGTAGTCAGACTTGGCTGGTTAGCAGTGTATGCCTGTGACCAGTTCCATCTTCCGTTTAAGTATCACAGCTTTGTGTTTCTCATACCAGCTGTCACAGGTCATTTAGTTAGCCAGAACCCCACAAACAACTATATTCTCCTTGTTTTACTGCTGGAACTCTTTTGACAGAGGTGACCCTTCTGAGTGATGACAGTGACATTTTATCACGTTGTCTTCTATTTGAGTTGCTGCTGTAGAAGGGGTGAATGTATGCATGGCTCGACATGCTGTGACTATTTTAAGCAAGATGATATTTGAAGATTTGATGAGGATTTCAGTGTCAACAGAGTTTTTCTTTTCCAGGAAAAATGACATGGAGCTAATCCTGCAGTGAGACAGACAGTAAGAGTTTTATCCTTGGTTTTAGAGGAATAAAAGTCCCTACATACACATACACACACAGACAGTCAGAGACAGACAGACCACACACACACACACACACACATACACACACACACACACACACACACACACACACACAACAAACGCACACAAAAACAAACACAAACAGCAAATGGTTACCACAGAAGTGAAAATCATCTGACATAATTACTGTAAATGCCATAATTGCTATTAGATTGACGGATAAGATGTTACAACACACACACTCCTGTGCACATATGTGCAATGCACACACTGTTTCACCCCATCCAACTGCATGGAACAGATTGACAATTCATTCAGTAATACAAGCATTACCAATATTTTGCAACCTGACTGGATTGTCAGATTTAGCAGCTTTGGGTAAATTACAGTTGAGGATGTAAATAGGTAATCCTCAAGTTTTTTTAACCCGCAGTAACTCTAACAGTGTCTTGGTCTGGGGTTTCTTTATTAATGTGTGACAAGTGATACTTGTCAATCATGGAACCACACGTAACATTTCCTGGAATTGGTTGAAGATGGTTCATTAGCGTTATCCTCAGTGTTGGGGTCTTGAAATATAACCCAGAGTCCTCTTTGTCTGAGAGCGAGACAACACTGAGTAAAAATGCAGTTGATTCTGTGAATAGGCCAAGTACTACAACACTGACGCGGGATACCAACCAAAAGTGTTGGTTTGGGGGGAGGCTAACTGCCACACATAGGCTCTATAAGTCTTGGGAGCATCCAAAATCTCAAATTCAATTTCGTCAGTTTGTCGCAATGCTCATCTACTTTAGCCTTTTTCTTGTGGCTGATCTCCATAAAGACGGCAGTTAGCACTGCTTGGCTGGCACGCAATGGATGACAGGATTCTTGTCTTGTGTAAGTAGAGCACTATACTTGTAAAATAATAGCCATGTTATATCTTGCAAAGCAATACATTATTCATGGCATTCAAGCTTTTAAAAAACAACCAAGAAATTTGCGCACAGGGACATTTTGACAAATCACAGCCCAGGCCGGGTTGCATCAGACCCAGTTTGATTAGAGAACCAAAGCGCTAATGCTAATATAGCTCTATGTATGGATGTCTTACAAGTTTCCCATATCAATTTCAAGGCTTAAATGATGGTGTTGCAGCTTAGTGTTTGCAGTAATATTCCATAGTAGTACTAATACTTTATCAAGTCAAATTCAGGCTTTTTTCCGACCACCAGCTGCATGTTTGCAGGCAGCTCTCTCACAGGCAGCCCCTTATCATAACCCCGAACCTAACAGTCAGTGGTGTGTGCATCTGTCTATGCAGCTGACTGGAAATGCTGTGAGAGTTGAGAGCCTGCAGCTGTAATTGAAATTCTGTTGGAGCCACTGGAAATGTAAAACACATCTCATCTGTGCGCCAGAGGAATTTTTCGTACAGCAACTGTAAACGCTTTCATGAACCAGAGTCAGAGTTTAAATCACTACCATGTTAAACACAGAGAGATTGAGAGAGAGTAAGAAAGTGGCCAATTATTTGAAACAGAGAATAGGCTATTACTTTAAGAACGCAAGGAGATATGGAAACCACATGTAGCAGCCGAGCTTCAGGCAGTAGCCTGTGTGGGTTAGAAACTTCATTACTTGGACTGATCAAACGTTTTTTTTTTTAATGACCACATCCATGGGTATGCGGGGGCCCTTCAGCCAGCCATTTTGTTACAGCGTGATGCCAGCCTTTGATGGTGTTAACCGCTGCACTCATGTCGCTCTCCATTCATCTTACGGTCTGATTGTGAGCAGTGATAATGTATCTTTGGTCTGGGAATTTGACAAGATATGTATTGAGCCGTCAGTGCAAATGTTGTGGGTGATTATGGTATATTGCAAGTGTTGCTTTATTTTTTCCTTCACCTAATGCCTTTGGCAGAAAAGTTGTATGGAGTAATGTCAGTAAAAGAAATTCCGCTCTTGCATTTAATATGATGGATTGCATTTGCCAAGGCAGCATAACGTTTCCGTGAAGTGTCTTAATAGATTTTTTGAAAACACAGGGACTTCAGGAGGTCACGAAAGCAGGGCTGTGACAAATACATCCGGCTCTATCCATCACGGAACTGAAGAAACTGTAAAATACAAAAATAGTATGATTTCTTTTTGAATAAATCATTAGCAATCACTCTACATGTGAGCTGGGTGTGTTTGTCCACTTGTCTGTCCCTGTGTTCAGCATGTTGGCAGGGCTACCTCTATTACACTGCAACTGTTCATCAAAGCCCTGCTCCCAGGCAACCTTGTCGCCTGGCAACACGAGCGAGGTTCACCAAGGGGAGATTTCAACCAGGCGCAAAGGGAGAGAAAACAGAGGGAAAAAGAAAGGGCAGGACGCATTAGCTCCACCTCTAGCTTTCCACCTTTTGGCTTTCTTCTGCATGGCGCTACAGTGGTACAATATGGCTGCCTTTACTCTTCACAACTCTCATTCCAAACCTACATTTCGGCAGCATACTGAAAACAGCTTGCAATTATACTGTAAAACACATATGAACACTGAGCAGGTAAGGAGTCATCGTTGTTTTGCTCATGGCCTGCAGCTAGACTTTGCCAATTGTTAAATCTGGCTCCATAGGCTAGTTATAGATCCAACCCATCACCCACCACCACGAGCACGTGCATCTATAGTGGAGGCTCAGTGATCTAATGTGAAATGCGTCTTCATTTTAGAGCTGTTACACCGTAGAGTTGCAATTACCCACTGATGCCTGCTTACCGCCAGGCAATCAACACTCCATTAGCCTCTCCACACTCACCCCACAGACACACATATGCGCTGACACACACACAGGCAGACACTTGTACGCTCAAATGCACCCCACCCCCCCAATCCCCCCTTCCAGCAACTGCAATTCTGGAGGGGGCCGCAAATCATTCCTGACTGCTGCTGCTGCTTTTTTTTCTTCCCATTTTTTTTTTGTTGATCTTCCCTGTTTGTCTGTCTTCCAGCATTTTTTCTCAATCCTTAAAATCGGGCTGCTTTTGCATCCTGAAGGAAAGCTGGCTTTTTCCATATTTAACATATTCTAGCAGAGGAAACCGATCATGTAATACTTTGCCCAAGGTAGAGTAGAGAGAAAATGTGTTATTCATGGCCAAAGGCATTTCTATCATGTTAAGTGGAAAATCTGCTGCGGAGAAGTGACTGAGATGCAGGTGGTTCTGAAATGAACACAAACAGACACACATGCTCACATACACACACACACACACACTGAAACATGTTTATGAGTCAATGCGCAGCAGCAGTCACATACAGTACAAACAGACACAGACACAAATAGTGAGATAAATGTGTAAATCTTCCTTCCTGGTTAAAATAGTAAGTCTCTGCACGGAGCTGTGTTGTGAGTTTCAGTTCACAGCTTCCACTGTGTTTTCTCTCTTAACTTCCTAATCCACTTGAGGACACAGGCACCCTTTAAGTATATTTTACACCCACAACACATATTACTTTCCTGATCAGTCCTCCACTCTCATCATGTGTGCATTGTCGCTGCCTGCCACCCTTCAAACACTCGAGGCGAGGAGCAGGCCGTCCTTCACTTTGCTTTCTTTAAATTGTCGTTCTTTTGGGGAACTGTGAACAAACATTGAGCCCAAGGTGTCATTATTCATACTGATGAGTCACAGACAAGGAGATGTTTTTCTGTCTGAACACTGGCTGAGAGCAAAGCAATCGACATTCCACATGGCAATATGTCTGTATGGGAAATGATATGCAACATAACTGTGATAATTACCACGAAATTGTCAGTACCACACGAATGTTTCTTTTTTCAAACATTAGATAGTAACTACAAGGACACCTTATATATGGTAATGCATGTGGCAGTAACTCTGAGACACTCTGTCAGCCTTCTCTATAGGGCTAGAAAGGTTCTTTGTTAAAGTGTTTGCAATAGCAGTAATTTAGCGGGGCAAATGATTTCTTAAGTGTGTGCAATATTTAATTTATTTTGAATTTGAAGCCTTTTATGCCACCATTACCTTTGTGACTTGGATAAGGAAGTTCAAGTATCTGCTTTTGCAAATAGCTTGCTGCAGCTGAACCATGCAACCCAGTTTGAAGACGTACAGGAAAGTCTTCTTCCAACTGTATAAAATAAAGGTAACACTTTCTATGAAGCCCTTGTCTGTAAATACATTTATAATGCGTTGTAATCTGCTTATAGAGCAGTATGAGTATAGTTATAAGCACTCAGGAATATTTATTACGCTTTATAACAATAACCATAAAATATTATGAATCATTTCATAATGATTTTAAGGTCAAGTATCTAAAAAAGCAACTTACAAACTATTTACACATTGCAAAAAAGAGCAATCAGGATAATAAATCACACCGGACATTATGAGCACACCACACTATTCATCTGTTTTTTTCATTTACATTTGCTGAAATTTATGGACATTGTTATAGTCAAAACTGCTCAATTTATGTTTAAAGTTAAAGAAACTAATTTACCACGTAACACATGCATGTTTAATGAAACAGACAGGGGTTATCATTTAAGAGGACAGTGTATGTTCAAACAACCTCTGGTGCGAACTAATGTTAAAAGCATGTGTGTTTCAGTTTGTGGGGTGACCTTCTGGAATGGACTGAATAATGACATCAAACAGAGCCATGTTATCATTCAGTTCAAAAATAGATTAAAGAAATCATTATTTTGACCAATACAGAAAAGAAAAGACTAAAACATAAGAACGGAAATGTAATGTAAAGGTGTCAGTTTAAAATTACAAAACAAAAAAGCGGAAGGTAAGGTGGATGTAGACTAAGGAAGATTGACTCTCTTTTGGAGCCAGCCTCCAGGGGCCACTTGATGAACTGCAGTCTCTTGGATTTTTCCGCACCGGAGTTTGCCGCTGATTTACCTCACAGCCATGACGCAAGCTCAGACAATTTATCCAAACTTCGCGAGTACAACAAATTTTTGTGATGCATAAGATTTCAGCAACCAATCAAAAGTCAAATAAGGTAAATTTTGCATTTTATGGCTTTGATCCTTTATATTTGAATATATGAGAAAATAATCTGGTTAGATTTACATTCACAAAGACAATGTTTAAATACAAAAAAATGTTTTTAAAAAATTTAGAGAAAATTAATGCTCTGGGATTTTTATTTTGGAGAGTGGGGGTGGGGGCTCGAGAATCCCCTGGTGCCCTTGTGCATCCGCGCCTGCATATAGGTTTTAAATATCTTAGGTCTCCATAGCCAGTCGTGTTGTTTAAAAGCAAGGCCATTTCAACAACTGCCTTATCTTACCCTTCCACTACTGTACAGAGTTTGTATATTCTTGTTCTCCTAGTTCGCAGTACCTCATTCCTTTTTGTTCTGTGTTTTGAGCTGATAGCTACAAGTCCATTCATTCAATTTTGGAGCAGTCACAGTCACTGTTTAAGTTCCTCCATTCAGGCAAAAAACTCATCATGATAACACAGAAACACCTTCAGCCACTCAGAGCCAGGAAGAGAAATTCCATCCATCCAGTCATTGATTTTTTTTTCTTCCATTCCCACTCTCAGTTGTCCTTTTAAGCAGTAATAAAGAGAGAATCAACAAAAGTCTGTTGACTTGATGAAAGTTGCTGGTGTTAAACTTTTTGATTTAAACAGCAGTGCTAAAGTGTTTCCTTGAGTTTGCCACTCAGAAGTACGTTCTAAAAAAACTTTCCCTCTGTAGTGAATTTAATGGTGTACATTACTGTGCTTTTGTGCTTGGCTTTAATACAACTGAAAGCAAACACCCAGTGCTTACTGTACTGCCTATCACTTTTTTGGCAAGTATAAAGCATGTATAAAGCAGTGTGAAATATTAAATAGAGTTTTGGCAAGAAAAACTAAATTAACAACACTGTGCAAAAGTCTTAGGCAGGTGTGAAAAAATGCTGAAATATAAATAATGATTGTTTAGTTTTTATCAACTCACAAAATGCAAAGTGAGCAAAGAAAAGAAAATCTAAATCACATCAATATTTGGTGTTACTACCCTTTGCCTTCAAACCAGCATCAATTCCTATAGATACACTTGCAAAAAGTCGGGCAATATTGATGATTGTATTTGCAATGGTAGGCCAAGGAAACTTAGCGCAGAAGATGAAAAACAAATCAAAAGCGGAAGATGTCCAAAAGTGACATCAGCTCAGAACTGGCAGAAACCAGTGCGACCCAGGTACACCCATCTACTGTGCGGAGAGGTCTGGATAGAAGTGGTCTTCATGGAAGAGTTGCAGCCAAAAAGCCAGACCTCTGACATGGAAACAATGCAAAGCGAATCAACGATGCTCAAAAACATAGTCGGAGGAATGGTTTTTGGGCCGACCACCGCGTCTACGATCCTCAACGTTGCCTGACTTTTTGCAAGTGGACCTATATCAAATATTGATGTGATTTAGATTTTTCTTTTATTTGCTTATTTTGCATTTTGTAAATTATTACAAATTAAACAATCATCATTTATATTTTTATATTTTTGTTTACAGCATTTTTTTCACACCTGCCTAAGACATTTGCACAGCCTAAGACCTTTGCACGTACACTACCGTTCAAAAGTTTGGGGTCACCCAAACAATTTTGTGTTTTCCTGAAAAGTCACACTTATTCACCACCATATGTTGTGAAATGAATAGAAAATAGAGTCAAGACATTGACAAGGTTAGAAATAATGATTTGTATTTTAAATAAGATTTTTTTTACATCAAACTTTGCTTTCGTCAAAGAATCCTCCATTTGCAGCAATTACAGCATTGCAGACCTTTGGCATTCTAGCTGTTAATTTGTTGAGGTAATCTGGAGAAATTGCACCCCACGCTTCCAGAAGCAGCTCCCACAAGTTGGATTGGTTGGATGGGCACTTCTTGCGTACCATACGGTCAAGCTGCTCCCACAACAGCTCAATGGGGTTCAGATCTGGTGACTGCGCTGGCCACTCCATTACCGATAGAATACCAGCTGCCTACTTCTGCTCTAAATAGTTCTTGCACAATTTGGAGGTGTGTTTAGGGTCATTTTCCTGTTGTAGGATGAAATTGGCTCCAATCAAGCGTTGTCCACTGGGTATGGCATGGCGTTGCAAAATGGAGTGATAGCTTTCCTTATTCAGAATCCCTTTTACCCTGTACAAATCTCCCACCTTACCAGCACCAAAGCAACCCCAGACCATCATATTACCTCCACCATGCTTAACAGATGGCGTCAGGCATTCTTCCAGCATCTTTTCATTTGTTCTGCGTCTCACAAACGTTCTTCTTTGTGATCCAAACACCTCAAACTTGGATTCATCCGTCCACAACACTTTTTTCCAGTCTTCCTCTGTCCAATGTCTGTGTTCTTTGGCCCATCTTAATCTTTTTCTTTTATTGGCCAGTCTCAGATATGGCTTTTTCTTTGCCACTCTGCCCTAAAGCCCAGAATCCCGCAGCCGCCTCTTCACTGTAGATGTTGACACTGGTGTTTTGCGGGAACTATTTAATGAAGATGCCAGTTGGGGACCTGTGAGGCGTCTGTTTCTCAAACTAGAGACTCTAATGTACTTATCTTCTTGCTCAGTTGTGCAACGCGGCCTCCCACTTCTTTTTCTACTCTGGTTAGAGCCTGTTTGTGCTGTCCTCTGAAGGGAGTAGTACACACCGTTGTAGGAAATCTTAAATTTCTTAACAATGTCTCGCATGGAATAGCCTTAATTTCTAAGGACAAGAATAGACTGTCGAGTTTCAGATGAAAGTTCTCTTTTTCTGGCCATTTTGAGGGTTTAATTGACCCCACAAATGTGATGCTCCAGAAACTCAATCTGCTCAAAGGAAGGTCAATTTTGTAGCTTCTGTAACGACCTAAACTGTTTTCAGATGTGTGAACAGGATTGCACAAGGGTTTTCTAATAATCAATTAGCCTTCTGAGCCAATGAGCAAACACATTGTACCATTAGAACACTGGAGTGATAGTTGCTGGAAATGGGCCTCTATACACCTATGTAGATATTGCACCAAAAACCAGACATTTGCAGCTAGAATAGTCATTTACCACATTAGCAATGTATAGAGTGTATTTCTTCAAAGTTAAGACTAGTTTAAAGTTATCTTCATTGAAAAGTACAGTGCTTTTCCTTCAAAAATAAGGACATTTCAATGTGACCCCAAACTTTTGACCGGTAGTGTATATACTATATATATACACATATAAGTGGCTACAGTGTAAAACCCTTGCTTTTGCTTATCTTCACAGTGCATTAAATCAAAGGTCTACTAATTCTATGTAGACCTAATGTAGTCCACACGTTTTTTTCAGCCAAAGATGGTTGCAACTGAACTTTTTTAACTTAATAATTGGCATCAACATCCAATTCTACATAAAAAACACAGAAGATTATTCTAGTCTTGCAAGTACTTTTATTTGAAAAGACACGGGGACAAATGTTTCAAAAATAATCTTAAAATAGATAAAGGTACACTTGTTGGACAGATTGTAGTAAAGTCATTTAGTCATTTCAGATTGTGCCACCTAATCCCTCACTAGCCGTTACCTCGTCATAATAATTTCATGTTATTAAAGTTACACCTGCTACAATGACTGAGAATAGATCAATCCACCAACCAAGTTGCTTGCAGTGCAAATGCTTGGTGTTACTCACTGGCGGCCAGAAAGACAAAGACGACTTCTTTTCTGTTTCCCCCAAATTGTTCCCTTCTCAGTCTCTCTTTTCCATTTTTCTCAGTGACACCGGCAAAATAAATAATTACCCATAGTTCTGAGAATGAAAAACTAAAACAGATCAAAAACTCCTCCCACACAAACATCTCATAAACCACCACCCTGTCAAAAATCAGCCGCATTCCCAATTGCAGTTTTTGATCGGTATGTCAGCGTATCGCTGAAAGTAGTAATTAGGTTGTCAGTGAGAGAGCACGTGAGAGAAACATAATAAGCACCCCCCACATACACACACACACACACACACACACACACACACACACACACACACACACACACACACACACACAGAGGAAGGGACAGTTGGGGGACAGAAGAGCCATTATGAGTATGCTGATGGCAGTGACAAATGTGTGCTGTATGTCTTTACTCTTCCCTACCAAAAACATATTGACTATATATTGACTTTTTTATCTTCTTAACGGAGAACACACACATCACTGACAGGTGATTTAGATCCAAACAGGTAGCCATTGTAGCTGTGCTGCTTTCTAACAGACCTCTGCATTGGATATATCTTCAGTTTGCACAAAAAAAAAAAGAGATGGAGCTAGAAAGATCACACTAATCCTCACAGATGCCTGGAATGACCTTATATGGCCGTGTTGGCAGATGTTAGGGCGAACACAAGCTAACGTTAATGTTGGCTAATAGCGCATGTCAGCTAACGTTGGCTAAATTATAGGAAATAGTCACGTTAGCTAATTTCTCCCGCCGGGATCAATCTCAATCCGTACTATTATCTAGTATTTTTGCATATTCTGTCTTCTAAGAGTTTGGGGCCAGTGTTAGCAGAATTCAGTGCATCAGAATCCACAAACACAACAACAAACACTTCAGGAGGAGATGACTAGATTTTGAACTATATTGACAGTAAATTGATATTGGAATTATTCAATGGTGAGTTGTATTTCATACTGTTAATACTCTCTCACATGCAGGTCTGTTCCCGGCTTCTTTTCCGAAAGGAAAGGCCAAAAACGTTTTTCTTAATTACAAACCACTCCAGGGAAGCCTGAAGTCTGTAACATTAACGTTAAGCCATTCAGCATATATGTATATTTGGTAGTAAAGTCCAAGCACAGCTTCTGCTGCGGAAGAGTTGGAGTTGAGCCAAGCAGGGTTAGGGAAGAGGTCCCTCACCTTGGCAGACAATATGAAAGAAACTTTATTGATATTTTACATAAAATAAAACAAACGTTAGGTCAATTCTAAACCAGGTCAGGATGAAGATCAGGGTGTGTGTGAGCCTTTGACCCGAGAAGCTACACAAGGTCTGAATGAAGAATATCTGGAACAGCAAAACTCAAGCCTGTCGGTCCTACCAGTGATGCAGTGGTTAAGTGGACAAAGGCACAAACCCCTCCTTCCTTCAGAAAGGGCAGATTTTAAAATAAATGTAAGATTTTAACACCACTGCAAAGAACAAATGCCTGGTCACCACATGTTACCCACTTGTGTGTGCCTGCACAAATACAATAACTCTTCCTGTTTCACATATAATTACAGCGAGTTCAGAGCTATGATGGGAGCAATCAGAACGAGTAGAGGTTTAGGCCTAGTTTAGAAGCCATATTTTCATGACCACCCATGTTTTATTAGCCGAATGCATCGAGTATTGTTTGTTAGGCATTTTTAAGAGATGCCATTAAGGGCAAGATGTTTGAAAAATACATTCAGTGAACAATTCACCACTTTGTATGAATATTCAATGTAAGTCCCCTTGGCCTTTGGAATTAAAATAGCCCCCTCACATCATCACATACCCTTCACTATACATAGAGATAGGCAGGGGGAACTTTGCATTAGATCATCTCTCAATGTAAATCAAACCAGCTATTAGGCTAGCTGAAATAAAACCATGCCAATCTCTAGGTATGGTGAAAGGTATGTGATGATGGGGGGTTAGTTTAATTCCAAAGGCCAAGGGAACTTTATCAGGATGCATAGTATCCTGGATCCATGAAATAACTGGCCTTTAAAAATAAAAATGTCCTTGGCTCTATGGGAATTTAACATGGGGGGGGGGGGGGGGGGTATACTTATGCCCCCTGTATTTTAAGGAGGAACATTTATTTACAATACATTATTCATTCACAAAGAAAATGTGTGTCCTTATGAGGTTGATTTTTCCTAAATCTTTGAATTAATGCATTAAGATTAATTTCCAAAAGATGTTTTTTTATTTTTTTTTTATCAACTTTAGCATGGGTTTGTAAACTTTCTCAAGCTACTCTATATGGTATTTATATAGAGAAAGCTCAAAGCTTTTTTTTGTACAGTATCCAAACACCAAATACAAATAAAACAATTATACACCCTACCGTTTGAGAGAAACAGGTAAAAGACCAAAGATATCAACATGTCCAGGTCAGATGAGGTTAAATACACAGCTATAAAAATAATCAAGTGAAAACACTACATTTACAGCAGTAAGAGTGCATTTGTACTGTTTTTCAGAAAGTAATGGAGGTGAAAGCAATGGAAACACCACATTAGTATTTAAAGATAATGCAGACATCCAATATGATGAAGAGAGGCAAGATCAGTCACACTATTCTTAGTTTTAGTGTTATCCTGCCATGTTTATGCGTGACAAATCACATAGTCAATTTGCAGCCTTGTAAAGATCTCTGCCATTGTCCTGGGAGGTAATCATAGGGTTAATGACTGTTGAGCCTATAGCCTGTGACCCTAGAGGGGTCACAGGATTGGTCATAGAATTACTTCACTGGCAGACTCTTCTGTCACTCCGTCATGGTTCCAGTCCAGGAAAAATTGTTGTATTTCTTGGATTTGACAAGTTATTTTATAAGGCTGTAGATGCTTATAGAATACTTCACAAAACGATTAAACTCAAATGATTAGGTTTGCATTTGATTCATATAAAACTCATACCCAAAAAAAAAAAAAAAAAAAAAAAGGTTGAAGTGAACATTTTTTAGCTGTACCTCTAAGTTCTGTGGAGCAGGCACAGGGTTCTGGAGAAGTCCTATTGTCCAAAGTTGATTGGGAGTCAGGTTTTGTTCCAGTTGCATGACATGGCTATCCCACCCTTCTTTGGAAGTGTCAAGGTCCCTCTAGAGGCGTCGAACAAATACTAGGCAGAAAATAAATGCAGACTGGCAATCCTCTTCAAGACTGTGAAGTAGTTGGTAATATATACATTATCGCCATCCACACATCACACGCTCCACCCTACAAGATAACTAAAAAAAATATCAACGCACCATTTTAAAGAATCAGTATATATATTATATTACAGGCATAAATACACATCACAGAATACATTTTGATAGTTTTTGCATTTTTAACACTATCAGTTAAAAATGTACTGGACTGAGATACATGTTCATAATGTTAACTGTTGAATTCTAAGGCAGTTTGTTTAAGACAAGTCAGTGAACGCGTTATACATGTTAATGAATGTGTAATTTGCCTAGAAACCAGTCAGTCAACAGAAATAGAGTAGAGTCATGGGGGCAAACGCAGTCACTTTCTCCCAGCTCATTAACATTTTCCTACACGGAGATCTGGCCTATCATGTGGTCAAACAGTTCTCAGGATTCTGTACATCTCCATTGACAGTGCGGCAGGTGTAGTCAGGTGCAGTGTACACTCATCTGTTTTAAGTTTAATATTAATATTTACATTGGTTAATAATAGTTGACAAGCGTCGGTTAGGATTTTTCTTTTGAATGGACACCCCTAACAGCAATGTATGGAACCGTGCTAACGTAATACAACTAGCTAGCTAATGTCTGATTGAGTGCGGCCTCTATCTTTATTTACAGATCACCCTAAAAGTTCCACAATAGTAGGAAAGCAAATTTGATTAACGTTATCTGTTAGAGCCACGAGTCTGCCATTTCTTTTCAGTTCCAAACCTCTTATGGCCTGATGTAGCTAATGCTCGTGTTTGCGCTGTACTGGGGGCCGATGCTGCTGAATATTTTGCGTCAGCACGGTTATGAGGCCTTGTGCAGGAGCAATAACACTGGCCTCAAACTCCTAGAAAACAGAATATGCAAAAATACTAGATAATAAAGGACAGATTGAGATTGATCCCGGCGGAAAGATTTAGCCAACGTTAGCTGACATGCGCTATTAGCCAACATTAAAGATGAACTGAACTGAAAGAATAAACGTTGATAACTTGTTGGTTATGACAATTAAAATGAATTACACAAACATTTTTAATTAAACAAATCAATATAGCTTTTTTTTAAGCAACACAAAAATTGCATTTGTTAGTATTGGAATGCTGACAATTTCAATGACGTCACTGGCATTGTGGGAAGCGTGAAGGTATATAGGCAACGGCTACAGCATGTTACATACAAAAAAAAATTGGTAACGGGTTACGCATTTGAGCCTGTGAGGGACAGGCCTGTAGTGTCTGACTATCACCACAGGGAGGACGATCAGTTTCAAGCTCCATCTTCAGTACAGGATCATAAAAAATTTAAAGTGTTTTATTCATCAATATGATAGTCTGCCTTTATCTTGCTGACATATTTTTAAACATTGTATTTATTTGTATGATTGCCATTACTGTTAATTTAAAAAAACACCAAATGTTTCAAGTATTTTATTCATTAGCATTATAGTTGACGCAAGCTTTTAAGTAAGCTAAGAGAGATATTTTTTAATAGTATTTTATTTTGAAAAGTAGAAGCTCGGGACGGCACCAGGTGGGATGGCAGAATGATTTTTTTAGTTTGTCTATAATCTGCATTTATTTTATTGGCAGACATATAATTTTAAAGTATTTTATTCATAGCATGATAGTGGTCACGAGCTTATTTTATTCCAGATGTGAGCTTTTATCTTGAAAAGTAGAACTAGGGGATGGTACCAGGCGGGACGGCATGAGACGGGACGGCATGATATGGGACGCTCCAGGCTGCAGCCATACATGTGGACGGGCGCACCTTAGGCGCACAGTCAACCACGAGTAGCCTATGCAAATGATTTGTAAATCACGCCTTCTTTGTCCCTCCCCTCAAGACACACTCCCCTGGGCAAAAAACAGTGACAGAAAGTTGAAACGGAAAACAGTGACATTTTAAAAATCCTGACAGGGTAAAAAAAACTTTCATTGAAAGAAAAAAACTGAAATTAAGATGTGTAAAGATTGAAACTGAAGAACACATCGTGATGCATAAAAATATCCAAATAAAATAATAGGATTTTGAGATTTTTTTTTTCTTCAGTTGAACATTATTCAGTGCCAATACTTGCACTTTCAATGCCAAATTTTATTTTCAATACCACAGGTTACTGTCATCGTTATAGCTCCATACAAGAGTTTTCTCTTTTCTACTAACTTTGTGACATTATTTTGTTTTGGGCATCAAAGTAGTCCTCCTGACCGCTGCCAAAGCCACAGAGGCAAACAGCTGTCACTGAATTTATACAACATTCACAAAAGAAAATGGTGATTTGTATTCAGTAGGTCAAATACTATTCTCAAATGTTTTTTATGTGCTGGTCACAACAGGTCTTCCCCTGTCTCAGCTGTTTTCAGTGGAAGTTGTTAGAGAGGACCTGGGCAAAGAGCTTTTGGGGTGTTGGAGGTGTATCTTGGTGACATTTGGTAGACGTTGCATTCAACAAATGCACGAGTCAGAGATGGGAAAAGGCTCACAGCAGTGTTGTAGTCAAGACCGCCTTAACCGAGACCAAGTCATCACCAAGACCAGAGTGCATTGAGACCGAGACAAGACAGAGACTTTGAGACTGAGTCGAGACCAAGATCAAGGCAGGGCGAGACCGAGTCAAGCCTGAGATTAGATTTGTGTTAGACAGCTAGAGCTTTTTCTCCTGTCTGTTGCATTCACTTTCTTGGGAGTGCGTGTAAAGAGGGCAGGGAGAGGGGGGTTTACAGTAACACATTTCAAATTAGATGCGAGTCAAGTTGTATTTGCAAGTTTTAATACATAGGCGTAAATCAGACAATACACAGGCAATTAAAAAGTCTTTTTTATCCAAGACCGAGTACAAATACGGTTGATTCCGAGATGAGATCGAGACCTTCAAGTATTGGTATTGAAACCAAGACCGATCTCGAGTATTAAAACACTGGTTGACAGTATTACTCGATAGGAGGAACAGTAAAAGAAGCAGTGAGAGAGTGAAGAGATGCTGGGAATAGTAACAAATAAAGACCCTTACGAGTCCAGAGAGATTTCTAACACTCATTTGGCAGGAGCTGGCATGCCCTGACAAATAGGAATAAAACGGAACAGTAAAGGGATTTGAAGCTCCATCTTCCCACCGTCAGTCTGGAACACCCTTGGTTCTTGTTAGGCCCCGACCATCAGCCACATGCAGAGTGGCTAACTAGCATCCCACAGCGTCACTTCCAAAACGACAGTGTCCTTAACAGCATCAGCATGCTGGGGCAGAGAGTAACAAAGGTCTCATTTGTAAGAAGAAAAAATGGAAGCACATGCATTTTAGTTGAGAAAATTAGTGTTACTCTCATACACACATCCCACTATTAAACTAAAAAGTGTGGTTACATTTTATTATCAGCAACCACAAACACATTAATGCATTCACACAACTGGACCACCAAGCTTTTTTTAAATAATTTTGGCCCCCCACCAGTCTGCTCTATTGGTCAGTGTTTCCGGGTCTTCCGCACTTGCTCTCCCTGAGGAGTCTCTGCACCATCATTGCAGCAGGGGAATGACTGAAAAGCCTCTCTAGCAGCTCTTGCTACGTCTATACAGTTGTGACATCACACCCGTACAGGAGTCCTTAATATGGGCTGTGTGCATTTTGTTGTGGATTTTGATACTTTCACTGTATTTATCCAGCATCTCAAACTGCTTTATAATTCAAAAAATAAATCTAACTTTTTACAATATGGGACCTTTAGGGTAGTGCTCTCTTTGTTGCCTCCCTAATCTCATAGTTGAAAGAACTTATATTAGAACCATATGAATCACATCTCAAATAAACCTCCCATTTCAAAGATAGAGAGACTGTACAACTTTTTCTCTCATCTGCCTTCTTTTTCTGTTTCCACAGGAAGAATATGCCAAGTGACCACGAGCTGAAGCTCCTTAGCTGGCCTTTCTCGCCTGATTAGGATCACAGCAGAAGGAGGTGGGAGGGAAGAGGAGAACAGGAACGGAGGAGGTGGAGGAGAGGGCATCGGGGAGCTCTCCAGGAACACACACCAGTTGACTCTGCTGCACCCTTCACAGTGGGAGCTGTCAATCCAATTATGTCAGTCTGGCCCACACACACACACACACACACACACACACACACACACACACACACACACACACACACAGTAGATACACTCCCCACCGCTGCACTGAAGTGCTTCCACCCACATGAGCTGTTCATGCACACATATTGTTGTGAACAGCCTTAAACATTGCAGACATTTATAGGTACATCTACACACTCCCTGCCCACACACACACACACACACTTATGAAGACAGCTCCAGCTGAGCCCCTGACTCTCACCACATCCCCTGCTTGGTGAGAGTATCACAGCAACAACATGTGCACAGGGGGTGTGAATCTCTCTCCCACTAATCAAGGCATTTCCACACATAGCCAGACACTTCAAAGCCCCACTGGTGTCTGTTGTGTGCCTGCCTGTTGTAAATTCCCCTTTCAAATGCTACAACAAACCCTTTGAACATCCTTCCTGCTCCTTCTTCCTTTTCTCCTTCTCTTTCTCTCCATCTCTCCTCTCTGTCTTGGCAATCAATCTTTTTTCATTACAGCTTATTGTTAAGTTTACCCTCTCTGTTCCTGATGTGTATGCAGGCTTTCCTTTGTGTGCAGGTTGCATTCTAGTGCATAGACTGTTGTAATCGCATCCTGGAGAAAAGCATCATAGTATCTATTTTCTACCATCCAAAACAAAACATGACAAGTTGTTCTGTGCCATAAACAAGGGGAAACACACAAGTCACCACATTGCAAACAACCATTCCTTCAATCTAAAGTGGCTTACAGCATTGAGCTGAATGCAGTGTTGAATATTAAAGGGAAAGTTTGGATTTTTTAGTAGGGTTGTATGAGACAGTTCTCCATAGTTAATTACCTACAGTAGATGGCGGTCGGCACGCCCTGAGTTTGGAGAAGGAAAGCAAAGTCTAGCAAGGAAGCTAAGCAATGTACTGCTTCGGACTGGGGTAGCAGCTAAATGGCCTTTAGCCACTTAAAAAAATCAATATCAGTTTAAGTGTATGCTATATTAAGAATATTTTTGCCACTACACCTTGCCGTCAGACAGCCCTTTCTTTCAACACTACATTTTCTACGTAGGACTTCCATATTGCTATGCATAAGCAAAACCCATCAGCTTGAGACAATCAAGGAGGTAGATACTCCAAACATTAAATATTGAATATGTATTTAACAGAGGAGTAAATTTACCTTCTCTGGTTAAGTAGTCATTCCAGTAACAATGCATGCTGCACTCTTAAGTCATGTAGTGTGATGGGATTTTGTTCACATGTTAATCTTCATGTTAAACAACTCTGATCTGACTGTGGTACAACTATGCAATGTGATGTCAGTTACCTACTTTAACCAACCTCAAGAGTCACAATTATGTGACTTAAGTATAGATGAAGCAAAGAAAGGCAAAATGGAAGTAGAACAGAGGCGATGGTGCGAACAGACTGAAAAGGGGGGAAAGAAAGATGTGACATCAGTGAGGAAAGTGAGAAAAGGTGAGGGGGTGAAAAGCATTCAGTTGAAAGAGGTGCTATATAAGTAAAAGTGGTGAGTTAGAGGGAATCAGATGCTGCGTGACGGGAAGCGAGGAGACCTAGAGGTAGTTTATGGTAGAAAAGACAAATATGACAGTCTTCTTAGAGGGTGAGGCTAATGGATTTCTCTTGTTCAGCCCTCATCCTTTCTGAAACACACCCCCGTCCACAGCAGCTTATACTGAAAGCTCCGGACACTCGTCATGACTCGCTGCCTGAAAGTAATGGTGGTTTGCTTCTGAAATGAAATGGCTGCTGTTGTTGGGACTTCCCATTTCTGTATGAATTCAATTGACGCTGACATACTGTAAGGGTGTGTGATTCACAAGGAGCAGTTGGCTTACTTTGGCATTTCAAACACTGTATTAGAGATCATGCTGTGATATTTTTCACTGGATCGAATCTGCACTCAGGCTCCATGCCTGACGTGACATATGATAATGAGTTTTATGTGCACCGTTCCCATGTCTGACATATATCTCTGTCGTATAATGATAAATGCGGGACCTCTCTTAGCCAGATTGATTTTTTTATTCAGTGATTTCTCAGCTGACAAAATAGCTGTCAATGTCTCTTGTTTTGCAGACGCTTTGCAAGAAGGTACATGCCCTTGTCGGCAATTAAACAGCTTGAGAATAAACACTGCATTGGTTACGAAGGACCACTTGTCCACCAACTTTGTAGGAATTAATATTTAACCATTAACATTTAAATGGCTGCTACGATTGATTGACCAAGTTTGAATGGCAATTTTAACACACAAGTGATTCCTTTCAGCGCTGATGTTGTCACAACATCGCATCACTGGTGCTTTGGCAATTATGCTTCCATTGTGCACAATATTTACTGTCACACGCTCTCAAACAGCTCCATTTGTCATTGGCTGAAATACAGTGGGACACAATGGCACGTGGAGTGATGGCTGCGATCAATGCATAGCCAATATAAAAACAAAGCTAACCATGGCCTGACCCAATCTCTAAATGAGCTTTTCACCATTTATTTCAGTCCAAACTAAAATGTGACACATGGTACTAAACGTTAGTCAATTTACGTGTATAAATATGTTTTTATGTGCTGGTGATCATTTGTAATGGGATTGTGTTTTATGCTCCACATATAATAAGATTGTCTGCAAAATCTCTCAGCCTGTTTGGTTGCATTGAAGTTCAGTGTGTTCAGCTGTGATTTGTGAATTCCCATTTGCATCTGATTTTAGCGATATGTTGTCAGTCTGCTCAGCGATGAGGGTGAGCATCTCCTCAAATTTATTCCAAATAAACTGCTTTCCAGCATCTGTATAATCTGGCATATGAATATGGCCTACTGCTACTGCACAGCTGAATGCAGTGAAAATACCATTGCAGAAATGATAAAAAGGGTTTTAGGTCATTTTGCTTATCAGAGAGCATGGACATGTTCTGTTCTCATTCACTGTTCATACTTACATTCATAAAAAAGTAATGCACTATTTAATTGGTATTCATTGGTAGTGTTGCGGGACATTTGTATGGTAAGGCACAAAAACTTTAGTTTGTGTAAGCTATTATACTTACTGCTGTGATATTAGATGTTATGGCAACTTAAAGCCTAGGCTTTCTTTATATACTTCCTCAAGTCAGCTGGCAATGAGAGTATAGACCTTGTATGTGTGTGTATGCACGTTTTCTTAAAGCTTTAGAATGTCACTTTTTTTATATTAATGACTGTTCTTTACATTCAAGCTATTGCCATAACAAGTTGATAGAAAGCTAATTAAGACTATCAAGGCAGGCAAGGCAAGGCAGCTTTATTTGTAGAGCACATTTCAGCAACAGGGCAATTCAAAGTGCTTTACACAAAATCAGTTAAACAGATAAAACACAAGTACAAACAGTTAAAAATCATAAGCATTAAAAACCAATAAAACACATGAATAGACAGTTAAAACCAAATAGAAACATTAGGACACATAAAACACAAGAATAAAAGTTACAGTGCAGCATAAGAAATATAAAGAAATGAGCATTAATTTAAAGAAAGCTCCACAAAACTCTCTGTATTACTCAGTATGGCTATCTTCAGAAAATTGAGTTTTCCAATAATTTTCGCACACAGAAAATCAAGTGAAGATAATTACATCTTCTGAATAGTCTGTCATGTTTTTTTAATATTTTGTGTCCTCCTTGGTTACTAGCTACTGCAACACTGTTGTTTTATATCTGCTAGCAAAACAGAATAGCAATTTATCTATGTTCATTTTTATCAAAGTGAGGAAAGTCTTTTGTGTCGGAATTAGTTGAAGTGTGAAGATATGGGCTTTAGATGCAACGTATCACCACGGTATGACGGTATACAGCAACCCACCTACAAGAGTAGCGTAAGTTAGTTCGAAAATGGCAGGGTGCCTTAAGTGAAAGACGTCAGTCCCATTGTGGTCAAGCAAGGAGAGCGTAAGTGCCGCTGTAATGAAAAGGATAGCAAAGACAATGTAAAGTGAGTTAACAGTTAACAATAAAACAACAAGCATCTTAAGACACGTTGGTTTAACTGTTGTCAATACTGCTGGTAAAGTGAACGCCGTTACCCCTGAATAAACATCAGCTTAAACCTTACAGCATACTGTATGTGAAATTCAACCGTGTTGTTGTGTCGGGATGAAGCTGTAAGCTGAAGAAAAACTCTGCTAGCTGCTAGGCTAAAGTCCAATGGTAAAACACTGCAGCGGTAACATAAATATGTCCACCTCAGCTGACAATGGAGAAATGTCTTTGTTTTCCTGTAGAAATAATTTCCAACAATCTGACACATAAAAGAAATACCCCATAAAGCAAATTTATTACACTGTCCATCCTCTTGTGCAAAGCTGAAGTGGCATTTAGGTATTTTCTTTCTCCATACTCTCTTGAATAAAGGAGACAGGATAGCTAAACATGAGTCATTGAAACAATGATTATTGTGTTTATTATATTTTGTATCACACAACATCTGTTCTCCTGTAGTTTTTACCAGCGAAAAGTTCAGCAAAATAAAAAAATAAAAAATGCAGTGAAGATGTCATCAACGCGGTAGTCACGTCACAGCCGGTATGCTGTTATCATCACAGCCCTAGCTTTAAGACCTAAAAGTTGCTTGGTTACCCCCAACTTTCACAGTTTCAATAGCCAACGGTGAAAGGATCCAGTATGTGAGTTGAAGTCATTCCTGATTCATCCATTTCTGGAGAAGTCCTTGCTTGACTGAGCAAAGCATTTCAGCACCAGCTGTTAAAATGAGCTTGCTCTCTGTTTTAAAGTAGCAGACTGACGCTGCACGGTGCAGCGTTTTTCATGCATATGTTGATTAGAGCATAAAGTGTGAGAATATACTGTTCTAGTTACGAAATAGGGGCGCATTAGAAGTCTACCGGTATACAGAATTACTCTCTAGATCAGGGATCATCAACAGAGGGTCCGGGACACCTAGGTCTTAGACTCAATGCAGGGGGCCTCCAAAATATAGTTAATTTGTGAAGTTTTTTCAAAAATTAAAAAGTCTAAACATTAATCTAACATATTACCAAATATAAATCCCCACCAATGATAGGTCAACTGACCTATAGATAAGGTAGTCACTAAGGTAGCCATCCACAGATCCAGTTCATCCTAAGGATTCACTGTGTTACATGTATGTTTAACATTAAAACATGATTTATAAAAGCATGCCAATAATTTTTAGGCTATTTTAATAGCTTAGGATTCTATGCGAAAAAGATATGTATGGATGGAGGTTTTAGCCAGCCCTACATGTTATTTTAGCAAACAAACAAAAAGGTGAATATGGGTAAAAAGGAAACAGACATGGCTGTCTTTTCTATCTCTGCTATGAAAACTACAGTCATTCGCAGCCTTCACCCAATGGAGAAACCACGTACATCAAATGAATGTCTCCTTTGTGTGTGCTGTGCCTGAGGGGTTCATCAGTGACAAATGGCCTCCAAGCAACTCAGGTGACGGAAGAGTATATCTGCGCAGCACTCTGATGGCTCCTCAGATGGTGTGTGTGTGTGTGTGTGTGTGTGTCGTGCATGTGTGCGTGCATGTGTGCATGCGTGCAGAGAAAAAGACAGATGTAAAGAGACTGAGCTCCTGAAAAGCACGTAATGTTGGATCTCTATGGTGACATGTTTGCTTGCTTGTGCCTGATTGCTGGCGTGCTTTGGTGGCATGTGAACACTCAAACATGAAGTTACATTAACTTGATTTCATGTATAGCGTTGGGCATATGTATAAGTTTGGTGACCACTGGTCACTTAGGTGTACTGTATGTTTTATGTGTGCGTGTGACTGTTGGTGTGCATGCATGTGCTAATTATTAGATTCAACTGCCTTCTTGTCAGAAAAAAATACATGTGAGTCTATATGGAGTGCATTTACATTAGAATGCAATAAAAGCTAGTTTTCTCATACACACCTGCAGATAAAATAAATCCATCTTTCACTTTTGGCTACACCTCATATAAATTCACTAAAGGATACGACTAGGTTTATCAGAATCTTGTACTATGTTCTGACTGAAATATTTATATTAACTGTGCCAATCAAGATATGA
Organism: Etheostoma spectabile; assembly: GCF_008692095.1. Lineage (NCBI taxonomy): Eukaryota > Metazoa > Chordata > Actinopteri > Perciformes > Percidae > Etheostoma > Etheostoma spectabile. The sequence goes on from NC_045751.1 coordinate 586,394, forward strand.
TATCCGAAGTGCAACTGGAATTGTATTTTGTCTTAAATAACAATTAAGTAAAACAATTATAACTAGATTTGTAATGCAAATCCCACATCAAATTGACTAAATAAATGGAAAAAATGTTTTTAATAAATTAACTAAGAACACGTAGTAACTTCTTAAGTCAAACAAGTCAAATTCCGCCATTGGTAGGGTGACTAGACATCCCGAAAAATTCGAGACAGTCCCAAAATCCAAGCAGTTGTCCTGAATCCCAAATCCTGCCCTAATTGTCCCAAAAATTTGAGCAAAGACCATAACCAAGTAGTTATAGCCTGATAGAACGTTAAAAACTGTGATTGAGTCGTCCTGAAGCTGCTACGTAGGCGGCTGCTACGTAGGCGGCTAGGTGCAAATATTGATTTTGATTTGATTGCATTGCTATTTTTCATTCATTCATTGTTGAAATGGAGGCTCAGGTTGGTGTCCTGGAACCCGATGAACACATAGCTAAACAGCAAAAACGTCTCTGCAGGTACAGTACGGACTGGGTAGGGAAATAGCCCTGGATTACTGCAGTTTTACGTGATGCAAACAAAGCGATTTGCATTGTGTGCAGGAAGGAGTTTCGTATTTCACGCGGGGAGAGTGAGACGTCAGGCTGCATGCTAGCAGCAAACTACATTCAACTTACAGCACAACTGTACAGACCAACACTGTTTGTTTTATTTGTTTCATAAAGATACTTGAGGTCATGATTTTAATGCTTTTTTTATTTATATTTTTTGGGTTTACATGAGAGTTGAATTCCTGAATTAAAATAATGAATCATTTTGGTGCAGAGTTTTGAAAAACAGGGGTTACAAAAGCAATACAAAACAGATGTGGCTAAGACGCATCTAAAAGGACACCAATCTTTGACAAATAAACATTAAGTTTCATATTGCTTTGATGGATAATTCAGTTTAGTAGTATTTACTGTGACCTCAGACAATACTTTGGTCTACACTGTTATCATAACCAAAAGAAAAGGATAGACCAAACCACAAATGAAATAAACTGGAAGAAAGGAAGAGATTGGAGAGCTTATATTTGTGACAAGAAGGGAGTGATCTTTGGTAAGGGCCATGAACGAATCCAATAGACATCAAGAAGCCAATCAAGGCACTCAGTTTTTACGTAAAATAAGTATAAAATGCCTTTAATGGATCTGGCGCATTCTAAATAGAATAATATATAAACAACTTCAACGCGTTTCGGCGTCCAGCCTTCTTCAGGGAGTTACAGGTACAGGAGTGGGGTGAAATAATTTAGAGCACCAGATGTGAGCACATCAACAGGTGCTGCCATTCAGCAATCAATGTCAACCCCTCTACATCAGGGAAAATGCATGTTGTCAGCAGGGGGCATCGTCCCCAACAGGGTGACCGCTCAACACAGAAGAGGACAGACATGTCTAAACCAAATCAACAGTATTAACATAGAAAACAGAAGTCTACAAGAAAGGAAAAAATCTTCATTCAGTCCAGGAAAAAGTGTAGCTTAAAAAATTACAGAAGCTTCCACGTTGGTTAAGCTGTTTGATCCTATCACCACCGCGTATTGTTGCTGGGATATGGTCTATACCGACAGCTTTCAGAATACATGGGGTTGCTGTTATGTTTTTCTTTAAAATGTCTTGCCATTAGCCTGGATGCCAGCCAAATTTAGCACCGCCCACAAGATTTGAGGACGGGAAGTTCGGTCTGGACTTGATCCGTTGTGAAGCAACTATGCTCAAACCAATCGAATTGTCAGGGCGGACTTTATACAATGATCAACAGTAACGTAATCAACCACGTCACCAAAGAGCGCTTGAGTTGAATTGCTTTACAATAAAGATGGCTACCGCTGGAGAATTGAGATGTGTAGATTCCGCCATCGCGTCCGTTATAGAAGATATTTACAGTGCATTAATTTTAAAAGAGAAACAGAGAACCGCGTTCAAGGCATTTGCTGATCGGAAAGATGTTTTCAAAGTCCAACATACTGTACATCACATACTACGTTGCTCTGATTGGTTGTAGGTCTATCCAATTGAGAGCAGAGGCATTTTCTTTCCTGGTTCGGTTAAAAGACACCCCATAATCACAACACAATGGAGCATTATCAGACTCATATTCTGACTAGAATCTGAGTAGGACCATGTCAGGCTATCTTGCCATAGGATAGTTCTCAATTTTTGTCTTAATAGCACACCTATTCCCTGACAGTGTTCTGCCGATATAAAACACATTACACTGCAGGCATTCCAGTTTATATCTCCATGGGTATCCTGAAAACTTTTGTATTAAGAAACAGAGCAGTGATTATAATGGCCACACTGTAAACTACCACAAGGTTTGGAAATAAACTGGATTTATTCAAACAATACTAACCATAGCTACTTAGGCATAGCAGCGCTTTGACCAGAATGCTAAAGGCATTATGATGTTTAGCAGGTTTAACATATTCATCATCTTAGTTTAGCATGGTGGCATACTACAAACATTTGAGGTTGATGGGAATGTCATTAGTTTTGCAAGTTAAAATGTAGAACTTTGACCTGATGACATTAGGAGAAAAGTTATCAGATCCGCAATGTTATTAGAATTTATCCAAAGGAGATGTCTGTACTACAGCTACATGATCAGACCCAAACGATTAGGCCTGACCCTACATGAAACTAGTAGTACCATAGTTTCTGTTCAAGCCTGATCCCAGCCCAAACCACAGCAGCAGTTTTAGGCCTGATTAAAAAAAACTGGATTTCCACTGCTTTTTTTATCCATGTGTGTAAGTTGAAAAGATATCCAGAAAATTACAGCCAGGCCTAAACCCAGCAGGTTGGGTAAAACCAAAATTGTGTGGCAATCCATCCAAGAGTTGTTAAGATATAACAGTCCGGATCAAAGTGGTGGACAGAATAACAAACTGAAATTTTCATCCCTAAACGCTGCTAGCGTGTCCAAAACCTATTGTGAAGTAGACGAACAGTAGATAAAGAAAATGCAATTGCAATTTAGACTCAATTCCAATTCAGCAACAAATTCTAAACCGAATTATTTTCGACTACTAAACCACAAAGATCCACATTTCTGGCATGTCTGATTGGAGCTTCCATATCTGCTTTACACACTGCCAGAGCACAGCATATCTTCACACATATCAAGAAGAGAATGACATGCTGAGTGCTTTTTGAGTGTTGGCAAGTCCTCCGTGGGAAGCAAGATGCAGAATAAGTAGCTCTCTCATAAAAAAAATGACAAGAGGCAAAAGGCAATTAGACGCGATCAGTATTATGGAAAACAATGGAAACATTTTATTTTCATGGCACTACAGAGATGGGCTTATTCATGTTCTCTTTATTTTTTTAAATGTTGCTATCACTGCTTTTTCCCCTCTAACTAGAGGAATGTTGTTAAGTGGGATCAAAATGAACCTGTTTGGCAGCACTCAGTGTACAGATTGATTATGATCATAACCAGTATTATTGACTTAAACCAGATGCTGCTGCCTTCAACAGCACAAAGGCAGCATTACTGAAATAGCATTCATTTATCCCTTTTGATTCTTCTTTTAATTGGGATTTTTGCACACTCAAATGCATGTGCTCTATGCTTTGCACAGAACACACACACACACACACACACACCACACACACACACACACACACACACACACACACCACACACACACACACACACACACATACAATGAGAAATTACAGAGTAAGTCCTTTCCTATTGATTTCTGTTTTTCATTATGCTGGGGCGACCATTGGGGGGTATTTTACAAAGCGCTTTTTATCACCTGCATTCTTTTATGAAATGGAAATTATAACCGTGGGACAAAAACCCTCCACCTGACGTTGTGAGAACTGGTCCAGCTATGTCAGCTGGGACACATTCAGTGATATACAGTAGGTTGGAAGAGACATCCACATTCATGGTCAGCTACTGATCTGAGCGCATTCATCTGTAAACGGTTGGCAGTCACCCTAAAGACTGATTAGTTACTAAGAGAGGTAATCAAAATGTTGTCTGTGTGGTCTGACATCACAGCTCACACCTGCTTCGCCTTTTAAATGGCTCCTGTGCGCAAAGATTCATGATAGCGATGGCTGATAGAGGGGGTGTTTTAAAAATGAAAAAGAGGAAGCAAGAGAAATGGTGTGAAAAATATACTCTCCTCTGAGAATTCATCTCTTCACGTCCACCTGTCATTCTTTTAACCTGTGCTCCCTCTTTTTCACCTACTCCTGTGGTTCTCAAACACAAACTCCCTCCATCCTCATCTCACCGCCCACTTACACCCACCCATGTCCTGACACTTCCTTGTCTATTTTTACACCAGTTACTTCATCTCTGCCTTCACACACACACAACATCCACTGATTCACACTCCAGTGGAATGTATTTCGTCCAACAAAGACCCCACCTCATCATTCCAGATGTTGTCTTTGCGCTTCAATGTACAGTACCTCAACATTTTTTGTAATAGGATCTCATCTTTCTTTACAGCAAACCCAACTTATGTTGTTTGGGGGGGATTTTACCACCTTACACATAATGTTCACATCTGTTTCTACATTTCGCTCTTTATAGAAGCAATCATTCTGATCTTGAGCTATTTCCACGGGTAATGTCAGAAATTCTGGTCCCCCTGTACAGAGCTCAGAGCCAGGAGAATCTATTATTCCTGGAAGGTTTCAAGGCCCCCATCCAGGTCTATCTTATGCTCTTTTGGACATCATTTTGACATATCTATGCAGAGGACACTTTGATACGTCATAGTAAGAGAAGCACAGGGGTCTGCTATGGAAAATCCTCATTGTAGTGGAAGTAGAGTAGAAATATGAAGAAGTATTAAAATATTAAAGTAAGAGTACCTAAAAGATGTACTTAAAATGAATACAAGGAACCATTTTGTGTTTATTTTGGCGGCCCATGTGGAGAAATGCAGTAGTGTTTCCATGAGCCCCAATGCCTCATGTCGTAAAGATCTGAAGCAGCCAGACTCCCATTATTTAACATCTCATATTACTGCAGCAGGGTTTAACAGTCGTTCCCGCTGAGTTCTGGTTCTGCCGTCCCTCCCTCCCCTCTAGCGGGCCCAGCAGTACGGTCTGGGCCTCCAGCATTGTGCTGTTGATGTTGGCTCCCAGAAAGGGGAAGGCGGTGAGCTCCATGTCCTGCAGCCACAGATGGACCCTGCTGCCCTGCTGCAGCTTATCTCCATCTACCAGCTCCTGGCACACGGAGTGGAACTCCCTGCCAAATTCGATGTAAAGATGGTCCTGGACCACGTGGAAGATCCTCCTGACCATCAACTTGTCTTTGGTTGGACCCATCCGGATTAGCTATTGTATTTGCAATCTACATCAACACACTTGTTTAGTTAGGGGATCTATACCCAAAACATCTTCACATGTAATCACCACTCGGATGACACCTGCATCGGTTACAATGGATCCCAAGTGACTTCTAGGCAAGTCCCGCCCTGCGAAGCAGCTCAGTTGGTTGGAGTTAGGCATTAACCTTGAGTGGTTAAGGTTAGAATAGCTGATTGATCAGGGGATAGGACTTGAACAAATCGGGTTACGTTATCTTGTGTGAGCATGGACGTCTGGCCAATAGTGTCAATGCTGTGTGGGTTCCATAACACATCTCTACCAAGGTAATGCCTCATACTTGAGCAAAATTCAATGTGACTTGAATTCAGCATTCATCTTCCTCCTTGCTTTAAATGACTCCACATACCTACTTGTTATCTAAGTGGCACACACAGAACCACTGTCACAGTCTGAGGGTATCTCTGTAGATCTAACAGTGTTAAACTGCTCAGGGATGTGAGTTCACATGCTCTGCAATGAAACCCCTTTCTCATACTGTCTGTCCTAATATAAGTACCTGTGTTAAATGCTCTGATTTACCGCCTGTTTCTTTAAGCCTCCCTCGCAAAAAGGCCCAGACAGCTCATGATTGTTCGAATCTCCGCCTGTATTGCAGCCGGGGATTGACTGTAACGGCACGGTAGCGTCACTTTCTACCTATATATAGTATAGATGTGACATTTGAATTGCACAAAAGTCCTGGCGGCTCGTTTAAAAGGCACAGTTTCTAAACACAGGCTGTGTGCATTTCTCTGTGGATTGAGCGTTTTGGTACTTTCTCAGTATTAATACAGCACCTTAACCTGCTTCATAATCAAAAGACATGGAAATCTCCCTTTTTACAGTAAGGGACCTTTAAAGCATCTGATCACGTCTTATAATGTCAACATATTAGCAAAGGCAACCTCAGCATGGCGACTTGTGAAGATATCTCAGAAATCAACACAATCTCAACATGTCTTGAAGATGACGAAAGGGTGATTACATGCTAATGGCAGCACAAGTGTGGGTGGGTGGGTGAGTGAGGTGGGGAGGTGTGAGGGAATGGGATTTGTAATCTGCCACTATGCTTGTCTTTGTGTGTGTGTGTGTGTGTGTGTGTGTGTGTGTGTGTGTGTGTGTGTGTGTGTGTGTGTGTGTGTGTCTGTAAATCGTGTAATTGCATGTTTTGTGGAGATCTGTGTCATGTGCAATTCATGTCTACATGTGTGGTATAAATGTGCGCTCATGTATAATGTATATAAAATCTGTGAAAAATTATATTCCTTGTTTCTCTGGCCCCAGTGGCTGTTAATGTTCTTCCTCATCTGCACCACGCATTCACACCACACACACTTCCCAGCATCCTCCCCTGTCCATCCATCCCTCTCCATCATACTTCTCTCTACTGAACTGCCAAAAAAAACGACCCTCTCAGCGTAGTAAGATAACTCGCTTATCATCAAGGTCTGCTCCCTTGCATACACATTCACACACTACTAACCCAGCATACATGCTTTTTTTCATCCTTATTTTTTCCTTCTTCCTCCACAACCGGTGCACCCTTCCCTCTTCTTCCACCTTCTATGTTTTACCCTGTCTGCCCCCATAGGGGAGATTTCACACGGAGTGAAATACCACGTTGCCAACATATGTCTCTAGCAATCAATTTATGCCAAAGGGCTATTTCTCTGGCTCCCTCTGCATAATACACTACCACAGAGGGCTGCGTGCAGACTGGCTTGGCTCTGTTCTCATCATGTTTACAGGCAGTATTCACCTAGAAAAGCAGACGTTGCTTTGAATTCTGTGACTTTGCTTTATGAGTGTGTATGTCTGGGCTTTTATTTATGAGTGTATTGAGAACTGACAATAAGCAGCCAGTTTCAGCACTTGTTATTTACACTGTGAGCAGAGTTACTGAAGCAGACACTTGTGTTCGATGTTCTGCCTTCCGTTTATGACTGCAGTAATGTGACATTTGTAATCGCTGGTGCGGAGCAGGTAAGTAAAAGTAAAGAATTGGTTTCTGATATGTGAGAATGGCGGTGAGCATAAAAGAGGGCCATCTGAATTGCTTCTGGCGTCTTCCCTAAGTGTTTTGTTTTCAAGGTAAAAATGTTTGGTTGGACCTATAATGGCGATCAGTGCAGTCTAATGTGTGGACTCCTTGTAAACACTGCGTCGCCCTGGAGCACGCCAGGTATTCCTGTTTTTTCAGCACCAGTGGAGTGGACAGCGATTTCCCCCTCTCTTCGATTTTTTTTTATTTATTTTTTTTACTAGCAAATAAATGTCCACTTTTAGGGTGAGGGCAGTGACGCATTAAGAACACAGAAGGGAGGGAGAGAGGAGGAAGAGAAAGAGCAAGTGAGTGAGCGAGAGAGGAGATAATCTAACACAGGTGGCTGTTGTTGTTTTTGCTGTTTTTGAGGAGGAAATATGTCTCGCCTCTTATCTGAGCGGTGCTGTGGGATCATTAATTTGCCTGTTTCTTCTCTCCCTGCTCCTGCTGAAGCCTGCCGTCTCAGTCGGTTGCCTGGGGTCATTAAGACAAGAAGCAGAATGGAAGGAGGGGAAAACGGCAAGGTGAAGCACAGATTTATGTTGACATGCATGCATAAATACAAAGAAAACATACAAGACAGACAAAAACACGTCTACACAAACTCAATGAGATGTATTCCTTTAATTTCCTCACATGTATTCACACACACACACTCAAGCCTAATCGCAGCTACTGTGTAAAATGGAAAGCTCAAAAGAATAGCTGGATGGACTGTCTTCATTATGTTCCAGTCTGCTTCTAAAAACCACTGGGAGGAGAGGTGGAGGTAGGAGAGGTTTTAAATCACGTTAATCCCTTTGCAGTCTTTCACTCCCACTTTTAAGTAGCCTCTTTTGCTCTTTTCCATTGTATCTCTTCCTATTTGTCCAAGTCAAACTACCCATGTGAGGAAAATAGGTGCTTTTCACTGTGAAATACTGTAACACCAGACTTATCTTCAAACAAAGAAGAAAAAAAACAGCTGTGGTCTTTGAGGGCTTCCAAGCTCCCAATCAAAATATTCCACCTAACCATGCATTGATTTATAAGGGCCACAGACCCCTCCTGGTCCCTCCCTTCACTTAGATTGTGGTATTACTTTCAGCTTTAAACGCTTTTATCAATTAGTGGTGGTCTGAGGATTGCTTAGGGCAGCAGAACTACCCCTTAGTGATCTTTTATAGATGTTGGTGGGTCTAAGGCCCATCTGCCCTGAGAGGGCCCAGTGTGCCGTGTGGTCAGCCGTGGAATCCATTCTCCAAAAGTGGTCCAATAAAGTAGGGGAATAATGAGCAATGGAGTGTGAAAAGAGAGGCTTGGCTGAATAACATGGTCAGTATTATTGCTTGGGCTTCGTTTATATTGATGATGGGACTGAGAGATCTTGGAAAAGAATTGTGCCTTTCCAGAGAATTTGAACACATATACAGTGGCAGGTTGTTGTTGTTGTTTTTTATCGGGACCAATTACTGCAACTAACATTGATTCTGTTTTAAACACAAACCAGTGCAGCATTTAATGAGCCTATATGCTGGTAAAAGCAGATTTTTTTCCCCCCCCAATAGAACCCTGCTATTAAAACATTCTAAATGATCCCAGCCTTTTCAGAGACAAAAACAGCTTTCCGTTAACTCTGGATTCTACATTTCTGCTCACTAATTACAGGTGGGAGTATTAAAAAAGAAACTATAATTTCATAAAATTACAACAACAGCTAAAGACGGCGCATACAAAGTCTACCTCGTATAATTATTGATTTTCCAAATGGAAACAGTTAAATAGGCCTACATTAAGAACAGTTAATGAAACAAAAAGACATGGGACAAAAGGGAACACACAACAATACAGATTGGCAGTGAAACTGACATTTACAGGGTCTGGTATAAAACCATGAAATTAATGAAAATGAATTGTGTTAAAACCAGTCTTGATTCAAAACTGAGAGGTTTATCAACAGGGCCTTTGTATGTATCTGGCCAACCCACCCACCATTGTTCTCCACACCCAGCTTGACATCCCACTCAGTAGCCACTGTTATGAAGGTCACTCTATGGAACAGAACTGAAAAGGGTTTCATTGCAGAAAGTTCAGGGTGAGAACCTGGGCTTCATTCAGCTACTGCTGCATTATGCTCCGCTGGATTGGACTTACGCTATTGACTTGGTACAATGCCTCTGCAGCTCCCATTTGACTACATGAATGAGGAGACCTGGAGTCTGGCCATTGGTACTTTGTCAAAAAACGTTTCTCAAAGTTGGATAACAGTCTCCTGGGAGGGAATACACATCCAGGAAGGTCAGGTCTGAGTGTGTCTGCATGACGGTGTTGATATAGGGTTTTTATGTGCTAAATACAGGCTGCTCTCATGAAATATTTGTACATGTAGAAAAGTAATGCACTGTAAATTGCATGTATTCCACCCATTTATTACTGTATGCACCACATTGACCTCAGCGGTAAAAGAGTGTGAAGATCCACGTAGGGAGGAGGTCAGGACGGGCACAGGGTGTTCAAGAGGAAAGCGGAGTTTGTGTCCCTGAACAAGATAAGGGGAAATCACAAGGGTGTCCCAGGCGCACTACTTAGGGGGGGGCCAATGTTTTTCAATCGTTTTCAATCTTTTTTTTGATCAAATTTTTATTTTATTTTCATACAAACAGAACAAATAGTGAACTGAACATACCATAACATAATGCCTCAGCCGTAGCGAGCCACATGTTAACATTGGCTTCTTTGGCCCCATTCATACGGGCTGTTGACAGCTCCATATACGTAACATCAAGACAAGTTAAAACCCATTGTCTGATGGTCAAAGTGTGAGGGGACTTCAGGCGTACTGCGTTATTTTCTTAGCAGCTGTCAGACCTGCCAATATTACACATTACCCCTCCATAATCTGTCTACTGGGAGCATTTTGTAGGTGGGCTCAAGCAAATATCAGTTTAGAGTGGATACCATTCCCCTCGCAGCTCCTTTAGTAACAATCAACTCGTGGAGTGGCTGTGTAGGCAGCGGATACTGCCAAGGTACACCGAGTGCTTTAAGAGCTGCCCTTAGCTGTAAATAAAAATAGAAGGACGTGCCTGGCAGATTGAAGCTATTCTTAATATCTTGAAAAGGAGCGTAAACCATCTAAGCCAAAAATATCACCAAAAGATTGTATCCCTCCCTTTTCCCACTGAGAGTTGGTGACAGGTCTCCCCCAATTCAGTTTATTATTGAAAATTGGAGATTCCAGGTGCCATCTGCAAGATATATCACAAATCCTTTCCACTGAGAGCCAAACTTGGATTAGATGGGTCACAATGGGGCCGCAACATAATTGACTCTGCCTTATAGGGATATTCACGCAAAAAATGTCTGCCAAAGACCACGGGTGCACCATTCTTTCTTCCATTGCACGCCAAGAAACTGCTGCCTGGGACATGTGACAAGGGGTCTAAGAGTGAAGGACCAGTGGTAGAGTTTTAAGTTGGGCAACGCTAATCCCCAATTTAGTCTCCTGCGCTGGACAGTGGCAGCTCTAAAACGGGATCTCTTCTCATTCTATATACATTTTGAAACAGCTGCATAAAGCTTACCACAGTATCCTGTGGGGGGAGAGAGGGGAACCATGGAGCTAAGAAAATTTACTCTGGGCACTACATTCATTTTAACAATAGAAATACATGCCTAGAGTGAATTGGGCAGGCTGCCCCATCTTAAAAAGATGGGCCAGTATGTAACTGTGAAGTCAAGTCTTAGTCTAAGGTGGCTGCCTTACCATTACTTGTTGGCTGCACCAGAAGTATAACTGAAACACTGAAAACCGCCCCAGTGTGTGAGGAAAACTCTTTAAGTATGAAAACAGAAATGCTCCTTAGCTAATCCCGTTTGGTGGTAAAGCTATTGATAAAACATGCCTACGAGGAAATTATTGCAGTGAAACATTGCAACACTCAATTAAATTGGTGCATTTAAACATTGCATACTTACTTTGTGACAGAAGACACCACCTTATGACAACAGCAGCTCGTAGTGGCTGGGAATTATCTAAGGTTGTGATGAGCAAAACAAAATAAATAGAGCGACAAAGGTTGACAATGAAAACAACACAAGATCCCCAAGTGCAGTTGTAGTATAAGATTATGAGTTTGCGAGTGTAATACAGTATACTGTATATATCCATTAACTGCAGCCATGCATCAGGTCGACGATCATGGGGATATTACGAGGAGGAGGAGGGCGTCAATTATTTATATATCCGGTGGGCCCGCATTATCTCTGGATGCCCAGTCTGGAGAGACAGTAACCACTCCTGCAGACATTGAATTTAGACATTGAACACTATTTGACCCCTTGACCCCTCTTTCAGGCCGATGATACGAACGTTGCAGCGTCTGTTCCTGTCTTCCATGTCCGTAAGTTTGAGCTCCAGTGAATGCAGCCCTGACTCGTGGTTAGCATCTGCCCTTGAGTTTTCTTTGACGGTGCTCTTCAGAGCCACCATATCCGCTTTCACCAGAGCAATGCCAAATCAGACTGAATCACATTCAATTTATGCACTGGGACCATTTTGTGAAGTTGGGTGAACCGAGGCTCCAGATATTCACGTTGTCTCTCCATTAGCACGTCTGCAACCGCCTCCAGTTCAGCAGCACAAGCTCCTTTGTTTGACTTCAGGGAAGCTGCACCTGCACTGTTCTTTTTCCCAGATTTAGACATTTTTGACCAAAGTAATCAAAAGCCCCACGAATATTTGCATAAAAATTGATTTGAAGGCATACTGATTAAAAACGGGGAGGTTAGGGGAAGTGCGAAAAGCCTACGCCGCCATCATGTCCAGCCGGTCACGTGACTCCAATCTTTTTCTATCTTAATTAGTCATTTGGTGCATAAACATAACTGTCAACAACTGCAGGACTGTCACCTATTTTCAACTAAACTCAACTGCAATGGCCGCTGAAACCTCACGGTGGTCTTTACCCAGGTCACAGTAGCCTTTTCTCGGCTAAATTTAACTGTAAAGACTGCTTAACTTAATTGTCTTTTGACCGGTTAGGCATAGATTTTCGTATGATATATGGACCAAATCATGCATGGCTAAATATCAGGATAATGTTGACTTCTTACCAGTGCATTACTTTTTCAGTTTTTAGTTATTCTATTATTAGTATATTCTAAATGAATATTTCACAATTCGTGAACACTAGTTTTGTTTAAAATATAGGGACAATTTACCACAGCAGAACTTGACTAGGTGATATACAACTCCAGACGGTACACACGGTACGTTAATGAGCAACTGTAGGATGAAGACTAATCATTGTGCACGTGTGTGTCAGTGTGTGTGGCAGAGAACGTTCACGTATCATAAAAGTTGTGCTCATGGACATGGGATTCAGCTCTGTTTTTCTCCTTTCAATTAAGCTGATAATGAGCTGACATTAAGGTCAAGCACAGACGGTGGTGAAGGAGAGCTTTAATGAAAAGAAACGTCTCAAAGTGGCCAGTGAATATTATGAAACACAGTATTAAGATTTCTTCATGTACAACATGGCCTCTCCATGCGTTATACTGCTATATATCAGATCAAGACAAAGAGAAAGTCTGAATAGCAGCTTTCAGATACAAAGTCCTTCACAGTAAGTCAGATAACAGGGCAGAAAACAGGTAAGGACTATAAGCCGGGAGCATGGTCCCAGTCCTCAGGATGTTTTTACCTACCTTTTTTCATTACGATTTCCTATAATCTTATACCTTGGGCGATCAAGTTAATAACAACCACCCCCAACTCGGCCCCGTTTGGTCTCAGGGGCCAAAAAACACCCTTTTTGGGAAAAGCTTTCGGCGGAATGATGTAATTGTGAATATTAGGGTACTGCAGCTACATAAATGATCAATAACCCTACAATTTTAGATGCTGTAACTGTTGGTGTAACTCTTTGCCAGACCCTCCTCCAAAGTGTGCTTGAGTAGAGTCTGGCTACTCCAGCTACCACTTGTTTTGGTGTAACATGTGTACGTTCAAAAGTTGTTTTAGTCATGCAACAGAAAACTCAGATTGGACAGATAGTCTAGCTAGCTGTCTGGATTTACCCTGCAGAGACCTGAGGAGCAGTTAACCATAGTCCTCAGAAATGTTTAAAATGTTAAAATGCGAAAACAAAGAAAGCGGAAGGTAACGGACATCCGGCGGAATTTCCGGCAACAACGGAGCAATCCTGGAAGTGGAACATCATGGATTTAGACCAGAGAGGGGCAAAATGACAGACCCTGCTGCAGTAAAGGGAGTCTGGCACTTGCAAATATTTACAACACAATACGGTGGTGCTCATGGAAACACTAGGGACATTAAAAATCATCAAGTCCTTTGTATTAACTCTAAAGTGTACAAAAAAATGAAAATAAGAAACAAACAAAATGTTTGTTGTATGTTTATTTAAAAAAAAGAATTCAACATTCCTATCTTGAAATGGAGTAAACCACACAACATACTGCTTAGGAAGGTGATGTTCTACCAATGAGAGATATACATATAGATACACACATGCATACACATAATTAAAGATATCAATGTGATTTAAATAAGGCCTTCTAATCTTTGAAACAGAACCAAGAAGTTCCCGTTTCAACAACAGCCAATAGGGTCAAGCTGAAATATATTTTCACCTAGTTTTACAATATAATTTTAACACACAAGACATCTTAAGTCTGCTCTTAGACTGCTACAAACTAATGCATTATTGCCATTTAATACCTCCATGTGATAAGTAAAAAAAAAACATACACTATATATGTGTATCTACCATAACTGTACTGGCATGCATTATTTCAGCAGGGGGGTAAAGAGAAGCCTGTGGAGGAGTAGTTGGCAGTGGTGCCAGCCACCCCAGCACACTGACAAGATTACCTCTCCACACAATTCAATTAGAAGCCCACTTTAGTCACCGCTCACCCCTTCAGGATCTCCATAATCATAACAGATGGCTCTCTGTGAGACACCCACCATCTTTCACCTCCAAGAGACCTGGAGAATAGCACAGCTGAAGAAGTCTGTTTGAGTATTACCTTTGTAGCTGATCGTGTGTGTGTGTGTGTGTGTGTGTGTGTGTGTGTGTGTGTGTGTGTGTGTGTGTGTGTGTGTGTGTGTGTGTGTGGTGCATAGGGATACTAATTTAATAGGAGTGACGGCACAGTCAATATTACAGTACTAAATGGAGCAAAAGAGCAAAAAGGCCCTGATAAAAAATTTATGCATTGGAGAAAATATAGCAGATTTGCTCTTATGTGTTAAGAATGGAACATATAAACTACATCACTTCAGACTGAAAGCTTTGGACTGTAGTAAATTGACTGACTTGCTCTCACACATATTCTTTTATAAGAACTCATTTGTGTAAGGGCTGTTGAAACATTCACTCCTTCACTATTTGCGAAAGAACAGAAGATGAGAATGGATGAGTTTTAATCATGTAAGTCCATTGAGTCTTGTGTAATATCAGGCTATTGCTTATGCAGACTGAAGAGGAGTAAGCGCCTAGCATCTCTGAATTCTTAGTAACAGTGTTTTGAGACATGGTGGTTGCAAATTCTAGGCTGTGTTAGTGACACATGCCTGTGTATTGCAGCATGGTATGTACTGTATGTCATCATTTGCGTTCTGTAGAAATAGAGCCACTCTTACAAAACACCATCACATGGGACCATATGGAACTCCATTTTCTTGGTCTAGGTCTGAGTCACATTTGGTTTTGATTGCAGTTGACTACATTGCATTAAACCTTTTGTGCATTTTGGTTTCATGTAACCGATTACCAGTGTTGTTTTATGTATCATACCATGAACTTAGAGTCAAGGTTTTGTAAATACTATGTACCGTCTGCTAATTAGTAGGGTAAAAAATAAAATCAAAAATTGTATGTATTGTATGTTTTTATGCAACAGTTTCTAAAATTGATTCTTTTCACCAGGATTAATACTTTTTTTACCGATTCACTTAAATATTTTCTGTTCATGCAGTACTGCCAACGGAAACTACTTCATATCAGCTTGCTGCAAAACAGAGCAAAATCAGAAAATGCAGAAAATCCATGTTACGTTGTTCTTCATCTATCCATCCATCCATCTTTAACCGCTTATCCAGTATCGGGTCACGGGGGAAGCAGTTCCAGCAGGGGACCCCAAACTTCCTTTTCCCGAGCCACATCAACCAGCTCTGACTGGGGGATCCCGAGGTGTTCCCAGGCCAGGTTGGAGATATAATCCCTCCACCTAGTCCTGGGTCTTCCCCAAGGCCTCCTCCCAGTTGGACGTGCCTGGAACACCTCCCTAGGGAGGCGCCCAGGACGCATCCTTTCCGGACGCCCGAACCACCTCAACTGGCTCCTTTTAACGCGAAGGAGCAGCGGCTCTACTCCGAGCTCCTCTTGGATGACTGAGCTTCTCACCCTATCTCTAAGGGAGACGCCAGCCACACTCCTGAGGAAACCCGTTTTAGTTGCTTGTACAGCCATTTCTTTACAAATGAAATAAATGGCTGACTGACATGTGGTGTGCATTCTTCTTAGAAAACAATTAGTTGTAGAAAGGTCTCACGTGTGTATTGATCAATTTTTGTTTTTGTTAAAGAACAAGACAATTGCAATGTTCAATACTATTGAATCACAGTACTTCTAGAATCACAATGAATGAACATTGCAATACAAATCCAATCAGCAGCCATGTATCAGAAGGAAGAATCCAATCGGGACAAATGCATGTCATCCCGGCCCTACTAATTTGCAAGCATGCTTACACTAAGATGGGTAACATGGTAAACAATTTACATAAACGTGTTAATATTGTCATTGTAATCATGCTGGTCTTAGCATTTTGCTAATAGCACTGCCACACAACCTTAGAAAGCTACTAGGAAAGCTGTAGACGCTATTCTCATTCCCCACAGACATTTCTCATTCCTTGTGTTGACAGTAACAATAGAAACAGAATTGCTACTGTTGCCTTGAGCCCGATCTAGAAGTTCACCAAATTGTTCCTATTGAGTTTATTCAGTGTGTTTTGTTCATGTCCCATTTTATTATCAGTATTTAATCGTTGTATGCTCACGTTTAGCACCCACTGTCTGCCTGAGAATCCTGATGCTTGTGTCTCTCTTTGTGATGCTTGGAGGCTTGTTCTTTTTGTGTTTCACTTTGTACTTTTTCCTCATTGTGGATGATATGTCATCATATTCCCATTTTGTGCTTTAACAGAGTACAGCCCAGTACGTAAATCCAGATACCTGATAGTGTATAATACAGTGATGGTGCTGGATAGCGAGACCATGACAAAGTGTCCTGCTCGCATATCAAACTCCATTTGAGATGCTGGTTTCCTTCTCACATTTTTTATGTAAACTATAAAATCCTTTCCCCTGTGGGGCTCATGCACAATAAATGATGCCCTTGTGTATTTCATGATCCATTTTAAAAATATCCAACACATTGGTCCCTTCCGTAAGATGAGTACGTTCAGAGAACAGAAAGCAGGCATCCAAACAACAGGCGATGCAGTGATATGGCTCAAGCCTCGTTTGTTGTTTAGTACTATATGATATGGTATTGTTTTCACATCTAAACTGTTAAATTACATTTTAAAAGTAGAAATAAACAACAAATTCCTCTGTATATATTTCTTTGAAAAGTTATTCAAGACCAGGAATGAGCTGCACAAGAGGAGTGAGGCAGCAGTCATCGTCTGTCTTTCCGCAGTTTGTGAGTACGTGCGTGCGTGCGTGCGTGCGTGCTTGTGTGCGCGTGCATGCATGATCAAAGCGTCTCTATCCCACCATGTGCTGATCCAGCCCAGGCCAGATAGAGCTACTTAGTCCCCATAATGTCCCGAGGTCCCTTCTCATTGCCGCCTTTGAATCCTGTCACAGATAGCAGCGCAGATTATATGCCTCTCCTGAGTGACTTTCAAGTTGACTATACTCCAAAATCGCAAATCTCTCAATCTGACCGCGCACACATCTGCAGCAGAGAGCGGCACAATCCAGGATTCCATCTGACTTTGCTGTTTCTATTGGTGAACAAATGGAGGGAGTTTCTGTACGCAATGTCTTTTAAGGAGTCGAAACAACACGCGTGCTACAGTACAGCTGCATCATCGTCAGGCGAAGGTGACTGATTATCATCCCAGGTCACCATCCCATCTATCTTATTACAATCATCTGCTGGGCCATTTCCAATATGATACATGAACATATACTGGACAGATGAGGGTCCTCAGCTGCAAACACACTGTCCAACAATCACAGTGGATGTAGGGAAAAATGTTCTGATTCAAAAAGCCTTCAATGCAGTTCTCTCTGGCAGCCACATCAGTTCAGTAAGAGTAATAAAAAAAATGAACATTTTATTTACAGGATCTCCATATGAGTATGTATGTATGTATCTGCACTTGTGTGTGTGTATGTGTATAATAATATTCCACTAGTGCAGGTTTAAAAAAAATTCACATTCAAGTCATATTGACCCCAAGTACCCATACGATAATTTCCCAGTAGAGGCAATTCACTGAAAAATGTTCATAGTTATGCTTTAGTGGTCTCTTATGGCTTTAGGAAACTCAGCAAAGGTGCTGCGACTTGATTTATTCCATTTTGCCTTTTCTGGGGTCATACTGACATGGACAGAGAGAAATCACTATTAAACATTCAATCATAGTACAACCTATTTCCTAATAAGTAGATAGACCTGTTATTATGCCTTCCCACTGTTGGGTGTTCAGGTTTCTTGGTGTCACAGCATGTACACTACTTGTTAGACAGAGCTGTGAGCCCGGAACCCTCTGGCATGAGTGAATTCTATACCTTTTTCAACTTTATGGCAATCCACTGTTACTAATTTTGTCCATTGTTGTAGATAAGAAAAACAGCTTCTATGATGTGTTTATGTATATGTCCCTGAATGTGTGAATAGAAGAAAGGTAACAGATGGTGGTAAAGGGAAACTGTCCTTCAGCTGTATGCTCATGAGAAAAGTAGATCATAACAACAAGCATCCACCCTGCAAAAGTGTCTTGGTGCAAGAAAGTGAAAGCTAGGTAGTCCCTGATTTGCAGCTGAATGTGCATTATACCTTGGGTGGAGCTGCAATGCACAACACCACATTTCCCATGTTTAAATCTTAAAAGGTGGCCATAACAGGCATGTAAGAAAATAAAGAGCATTGTCAAAATGGGAAATTAGAATTTAGGAACGGGTGTAAATTGATAACTAATAGTAGAATTACTTGTAATACTTTACAGTACTGTGCCTCCATTACCATACTGTCGGCACTGACAGTTCCATTCATTTTCAGCTGCTGCTCTGACTTGTGTTTATTACACAGCTTTGTGGAATACTCAATTCTGATTGGTCAATTACGGCTTTCTACGGACCCCTTGGTTTCTTGTTGGAATCCAGCATCACCCTGTCGGTGGTTTAATTCACAATAATGACCCGCTCGCTCTACATTATCTCTTACATTTAAAATTGCTCCTCTCCCTTTCATGTACCTATTACAACTATTAGCATTTTTCAGAGTGCCACATTCAGAGTGCCACATGCATTTCCCGGAAATGAAGCAGCATGACTTTATTCTGTGTTCTTCTTACTGGGGCGATGGGGTTTGGAGATGGTGAATTGTTCAACCACAGTGCAGCAGGTTCAACCGGCGGTGAATCCAACTTTATTTGGAAAAAGTGTGCACTCTGCTGCTATCTTTACACAATAGTCATGACTTGTGCAGCTTTAAAAATGCATTTCAAAAGGTGAGCAATTCACAGATGTCTCTGTTCAAGAATAAAAAAAAACTCTTTGGGTGCATTAGGTGACTGCATAGAAGAACCATTTCTGATTCCAGACACTATCACTGGAGCATATTATACCACATCGGGAACTGATCCCTTGAAGGTACACATGACAAAACCAAGGGCATTGCTATCCATCAGGGCTCCACCCACTGCCAAACTATAACTATCCTCTTCTCAATTCCAGCTTAGCTTATTATTGGAGAGTTAGTAGCACACCATGCAGTGTGTCCCTTTACTAATGGTCTTGCTGTCTGGCCTAGGAGGGAAAGAACCCCAACTCTGTCAAATACAATACTTTAATATGTTTGATCCTAAAGAGAGAGCCCCCGCCTCGATCATCCACCCCCTCTTACTGTTTATTGGGACTACTTCTTAATGCAAGCGCGCTGCTGCAGAGCACTTAGCTACACCCAGGACATGTCAGCGCTCAGTGTTTGACGACTGAGAAGCGAGGAAGATGAGCAGGAGAGGGTTGGAGGGTGTGGGCACCGGGGGGGGGGGGGGGGGTTATACACAGGGCCTTGTTAATGGGTACACAATGTGCCGAGAGACAAGAAGCACCACACTCCAGCAGGCAACGCTGTCATCACAGAGGGAGAGACAAAGTGGGAGGGGGAAAAAGGGTTATAATTCTCCCACTTTGTTTATCAGTTATCATCGGCAAGCACGCAGACATGCGAGGACCAACGCATTAGGCATACACACAGGCACTGATTCACACACACACACACACACGCAGACACACACTTGGAATGCAGGTAGAAAAAAGATGCACGTAGAATTACGGAAATGAGCAAGACACATTCACTTCTACATACACACACAGCATGGTTAAGTGAATCTCCTAAATCACAAGGCAGTATTCAATTCATTAGGGAGCTCTTAGCAGCTGTTCTTGTCTAACCACATCAAGGCGCAGATTTACCAAATGAATCTAACACTGAACACTTAGATAAGTCTGCTTTTCTAAGAGATGGGGGATTCTCTCAATAAGAGTCTGCCCAGAAATTGGTTTTAAACTGTAAGTACCATCAAGCTGGCAGAATATAGAAAATGAAATCTATATCAAAGGATTCTTATAGGCAATATGATGGGTGTGTAACCCCCCACCCAAAAAAAAAAAACATGCCCCACATTAGGCCTTGAGTGCTGGAATCGGCTGATTCACCGCTGCTAATCGTGTCGTCGACTACAGTTTGTTACAGTGATGGGATGTCTTTAGTTGCAATTTTTAAATTTGAGCTGTGGGTGCACATTTCCAGTTTATGTGTTTTTTATTTGCTCTTCACATCAGCTAGATGAACAAAATGTGATGCCGGAATGAATCAATTTCGTTTTAAGGATTAAGCTGGGATCTCATTTCCTTAGCTTCAGTCTTTTTTTCTTTCAGTTATGAGTTGCTGAGATCTGATAATCCAGCGACATCACTAAAGTCCCTGACAAAAGTCTTGTTGCTTGTGTACAAATTGACCTGAAGTGCCGATGAAATATATTTCTAATCAAGATTTATTTACAAGAAATGGCTCATTTTAATCCCAACAGCTTTTGTAATAATGTTTCAGTGCAAAAAGAAACTGTCAAAAAGTATTCTAATATTCACAGCTTGGTAAAGCCCATTGAGTCAATTTTTGCAAAGACATAAGTGTTGTCGCCTTGTCATATGAGCTTCACCTGGGACTAATAATGGATCAATTAGGTCTCAGGTGTGTAAAAAAGCAACCCCAGTACACTAGACCTTCACATCAACTGCAACTAGACATCTGCAAACATGCCTAAGATTCACCCTGAGACTAAAGTTTTGATTATCAAGAGGCTGAAGACCAGATCCACTGCTGATGTGGCAGACACCTTCAATGTGTCTCAGCGTCAAGTACAGAGGATTAAAAAAACATTTGAAGACACTGGAGATGTTTTTGACAAGCCCAGGTCAGGCAGACCCCGCAAGACAACTGCTCGAGAGGACCGTTTGTTGGCTCGAAAATCCAAGGCCAGCCCATTTTCCACTGCAGCAGAGCTCCACCAGACCTGGTCCCCTGAAGTCCCTGTGTCAACCAGAACGGTTTGTCGGATTCTGTCTCGAAATGGCCTCCATGGTCGAATCAGTGCCCAGAAGCCAGCACTAAACAAAAGACAATTGAAAAACCGTGTGGCATTTGCCAAGGCCCACAGCCTGCTAAAAGGATGGACGCTGGAGAAGTGGAAGAAAGTGGATTTTTCAGATGAATCTTCTGTGGAATTATACCACAGTTGCCGCAAATATTGCAGGAGACCTACTGGAGCCCGCATGAATCCAAGATTCACCCAGAAAACAGTGAAGTTTGGTGGCAGAAAAATCATGGTCTGGGGTCCCATCCAGTATGGGGGTGTGCGAGAGATCTGCAGGGTGGAAGGCAACATCAATAGTCTCAAATACCAAGAAATCTTAGCTACCTGTTATATTCCCAACCATAAAAGAGGCCAAATTCTCCAGTAGGATGGTGCTCCATCGCGTACTTCCATCTCCACTTCAAAGTTCCTCAAGGCGAAGAAGATCAAGATACTCCAGGATTGGCCGGCCCAGTCACCAGACATGAACATCATTGAGCATATGTGGGCTAGGATGAAAGAGGAAGCATGGAAGACCAAACCAAAGAATATTGATGAACTCTGGGAGGCATGCAAGACTTTCCTAGCTATTCCTGATGACTTCATCAATACATTGTATGAATCCTTGCCAAACCGCATGGATGCAGTCCTTCAAGCTCATGGAAGTCATACAAGATATTAAATTTGAATCTCACAGCACCACTATTTAATTTGCTGACATATTTTAGTATTTGTAGTAAATTTGTTCAATTTATGTATAGGCGACAAAACTTTTGTCTTGCCAAAATTTGACCATTCTGTCTGGTTTAAATAATAAATCTTTTTTTAGTGAAACTAATTTATTTCAGTGCATTGAACATCATTTGGGAGGGTTTTAGCTTTTCATATGAGCCATTTCTTACACCAATTGATTAATTAAAAGTCAGGTTAATAGCAGGCACCAAGTTGTTCCAAAAAGAGACTCGGAACACGTCGAAGCGACGCCAACTTTAGTGTACGTTCTGCGCATGCGCAGCACTTAACAGCAGGTGGCGCTAATCTGCATTGTCGCCCAAAAAATGAAAACCGGCAGCTGATTGGACACAAATGTCACGTGGGTCTGGCTTCTCCAGAACTTCGAAGCCAGCCCGCCATGGCGGTTTGTTTGTAATACGATCTCATATTTTACAAAAATAGTCCGTAAACTGTGTGCAAGGTTGAAATTGCAGGCTAGTAAATTCTCTGTTTTTGGTTCATTTCCTGTATTTGGGTCGCATCGCGTTCTCACCTGAAGTGAACCAAACTCTAGCTCACGTAGAAACCAAACTGAGACGCCATTTTCAAGGAGACCCAGAGTTTGTTTTTTTGGATGAGTTTTCACAGCAGCCCAAAAAACCAACCGAGCAATCTGACAAAACACTCCACAGTTCATTTTAAATGGACCAAACAAGTCAGGTGTGAAAATAACCTTAGTTACTTTGAGTGATGTTATTGCGTTCACAGATCTCAGCAATCACAGTAATTTAGTAAGCAAATTATTATTATCTGACGACCAAAACTATTAAAAATACAACCAAAGTTGTAATAATTTAGGATTATTATCATTATTATTTTAACTTGGTAAGAAATCAGTCTTCAATGAATGTACCAAAACAAGCCTAATCAAGTTTAGTATGTCACTGCATATAAATAAAATACACAATAAACGGTAGCATTTGAATACTTTCCTCAAGTATCTACTGTAAAATGATCACAGCAGTTTAATTATGTTATGGATGTTTATTGCACTTTTTTCCAAGTGATGGATTGCTTTTGAACATGATGGATGGATGGAAAAACATTTAATTAAAGGGTTGATTCAATTCAGGAGATCATTAAGTCACCTGCACGTGTTCCCCTCCTCATCCATCCTTTTTATCTAGTGCTAGAAAAGGAAAGAAATAGATCATCTACTTGTCTCTTTTGTTTTGTTTTTTACTGTAAAAAAAAAAATATATATATATATAAGCACCGAACTACTGATAATAGAATTTTTCACCTGACAAAATGCTACCTCATTTTAAAGCAATTTTAGTCCACTATAGCTCATCCCTGAGAGAGAAGCTCAAATTGAGCTTGAAATCATTTCCAGCCAGTTGTATTATAACTGTAGCTGTAACTTTTAGCAAAGCCACAGCGTGTCTTGTCTTTTGTTTTGGCCTACTGGCATTTACTTACTCCATCTTGTCCTTCAACACCTTAGAAAGACAGACCTACAGTCGCACACAGCCTTCAAGAACAAAACAATTGAATATACTGGAACCAATCCTTTATGAATATGTGGCGTGAGTCAGGTAAGGTAACTATTAACAATTCTACAGAAAGCCAAGGACGAAAATGTCTCCAAAATCTAAAATGGCTGCAATTCTTGAGCATCTAAAATTCTGATTACAAAGAAGAAATATTGCTGAACAGAAGCTGCTGATGTGACACAACATACTGAGGTGTACTGGGGAGTCCCAACATCACAGGAAAAGTGAAATGTCTTTGGATAGCTTTCTGAGGTGGTTAGGATTCAGAGCACACAATTTAAGAATAAAGACTTTCAACTGGTGACTGGAGCTCACACAGTCCAACTACTTTAAGCAAAGGCTTTGTTTATATTCAGCTGTCAAAAACAATAAGCTTATAGACAACATGGTGGGCAGCTCAAGGCTGGTGATGGAGGGGCTGGAGAGGTCACAGAGAGAGAGAGAAACCGAGAGAGACAGGGGAGAAAAAGGAGACTGGGGATGCAGGGATACAAGTAGGTGTGTGTGTGTGTGTGTGTGTGTGTGTGTGTGTGTGTGTGTGTGTGTGTGTGTGTGTGTGTGTGTGTGTGTGTGTGTGTGTTAAACCAGTGAGTAAGCAAATGTGTATGTTAGTGATAGAGACAGACTGAGAGACATGCTTCCACCAGTGCTGAGGGCAGCAGGTTTTCGGCAAATGCAGCGCTTTCGTGGGTGGAGGAGAGGAGAAGGGGAGGAGAGAGTCTGAGGGATGGGGGATGAGGACAAGGAGGAGTGAGGATTTTGCTGTGGTACCTGTGCCCAGCCATGTGGCCATGGCAGGGTCGTGTCAGACCTGATCGGCTCTGGTCTTTGATGGAGGTGGACCTTAAGAGCTTGGACTGCTCGGTGAAGTCACCGGGGCCTCAGTCAGCAGGAGGCAGCCACTCTGGCATCATACTACACACGTACTGCATGTGTGCACTGAAGTCACTATACTGGAGCTGGCACTACACCATGTGTCAAGATTTTTTAAGGGGTCAGTTCATCCATGTTACAGAAAAACACATTTACTTCTAGCTGTATCAACCTAGCAAGTATGCAACTGCATTTTCATATTCTTATCCTAATTTGACCATTAGCATTTTCAATAACACCACATTTCTTTTTAAGGCCACTGAGTTCCATTCCATTTGTGGCCAAGTTTCATCACAAAAAATGTAATCCAAGAGCAAACAGAAGAACATCCCACTCTGAAGTCCAGCTGTCTGAAGGTAGCAGACACACACATACATTTAGCACTGTCAAACACGGTATGATAAAACCTGAAACAAAAATAAAAAACAGCTGCCAACATCAGCAGAGCAGCACCGTCCGCCCGTCAGTTTGTAAGAGATGTTCGTGCATAAGGTCCAGTTACCTGGTTACTGTGGATAATCTGCAGGTTATTTATTTAGTGAGTAATTAGGATAAACTGACCATTTAGTTTATATGGCACTGTAAATACTGTAAAGTTCTTTCAGTATAGTTTAAAAACAAAACAACATATTCCCATTATTGCAACCAGTTTAGTTTGTTTTTATTTCTATTTTGTCATCCCCACCTGATATTTATTCAAACAAATTTTATGTGATCAAAAGCTACACACACCTAATGAACCTGGTGGTGAAGTTGTCTTCTCATACACTGCTCAATGTTTGATGTGTGTGTCCTCTTCTAGATTATTAAGCCATGTCATTTTATCAATGAGAGTTTAAAGGATCAAAATGTATTTTCCTTGCTGCGTTTTCCTTGAGACGACAAATTGAAGTGATCTTATTGGAACAGCACACAGAAACATGTGTCATACTATCCTGGAAAGGGTGGTCGGGACCCAAGGCACCTGTGGTGATGAAGGTCACACGTCTGAGTGGTCCATGAAGGGCACAGGAATGTGATCCTGCCTTTAAAAACCCCACTGGCATCGCATCACATTACACACAAACACACACACAAACACCATCACCACTACCACATTTCTGGAAAATCTTCTTGAATTGCACATATGATTCATGTCCCCTCTTTGGGGAACATACTGTATACTGTATTAGAAGAAACACTTGCAGAAAGTAAAGGCAGCCTAGGTAGCAGCCAGAAAATGACCACAGGCGACTGGATTGAGTATTTCTGGAGACATTTTGAGGAATGCATTATTGACATGTGGTTTGTTGAAGTTGTTTTGGTACTTAGACACCAAGTTTAGACACACCATAATTGTGGATTGATATTTTCTGTGCACACATCAATCAATAATCAAATTATACTCCTCTGATCCTCTTTTACCCATTCTGTCTTCTTGGAAAAACACAATGTGGTCTTGATTGATTGCAGAAGTGCATCATTTAAATACACATGGCTGTGTAGCACAAACAACATTTCTGATGCATTTTCAGATTCAGCCTTTCTTAAAGCGAGTCTGCTTAATGACTGCTTTTGTTGTTAGAAACTGCAGCTTGTTTTCTAAGCCTTTGCTTTGAGATAAGTGTTGTGAAAGAGTGCATTCAAACATGACAGAACTCTCTGAAAGCTAAGAGAAATTAAGCTTCAACAATCATACTAATGGCGGGTGCTTTGACTGCACTGTACAAGTGGATCAACTGGATGAACTGCAGCAGCTCTCCGCAGCTTTTTATCTGTTACTGCGGTGTCTACCTTGGTTTGAAGCCCCCTCGGATTGGAATAACCTCTTCATTCCTGTAAAAATGCTGTCTTCTTATTACAGGTCCAACTATACTGTCCATAACACCATAACATGCTAACACTGTAACCACCACTTCCAATACTATGACTAATATCCAATTCCATTCTAGCTCGTCCTCAAAGTTAAATACGATTGCTTGATGTTGATTTTTTTTTCTTTTTTTTCCCTCTGTCTTTGTTTGTTTTGGGCTGTTGTTGTTTTGTTAACCGCTGTGTCTAATTGTGATTGTACTGTATGTTTATGTCCCCTCAAAAACAAGAGGCTATATCTCAAGGGGTTATTCCAAATACAGAATTTGTATACATTGTTACATGGATATCTATGGATAGTAATGCATAGTACGTCATGGTGAAAGGGCATTCGTGTAGGGTCTTCTACAGAGCTGGAAAATAGGACACATACCTTCAGAGATACTCTGTACCTTCAGAGAATTAATCTCTGCATTTTAAAAGACAAATCATTGAATTCAAAGATATTATATTTATATAATTTTCTTTCAGGTATGAAATGATGGTGTCAGAGAACTAAACACCAGAGGTGAGCAGTGATGATAGACATATATTTGACTGTACAATAACTACATTAGTAAAGTGTATGAGAATATTTTTTTTTTTTAGTCCTTCATGTGTTAATGTACCAGCGGTATTGCTAGTTGCTGGATAGGTTAATACTTTACAAGCAAAATATATCTTAAGCTTATACATTAAACATGATACATTACACTGCTGTAGAAGAAAACATCTGCAGCATGGCGTAATTAGAGCTAGTGCTACCTGGAAAACTTTCAACATTATTATTGTAACAGAACAGTTTTAGACTCATCTTATCCTAATATTCTCTTTTCGGATCACTGATTAGGTTCCTATCATTTTACCTGATCAACAAACTTATAGTGTTTATCTGGCTTTTTTCTAGCTTTGTGTTAAGAGGAAGCATTCCACTGAGTGTTGTTTAGAGCTCAGGGTTGCTCCACTTTTGATTAGTTGGAGCAGACTGTACTGGGCCTATGCCAATTTACCCAGACAGTCTCATGAGTTGATTGTCTCCTCAGCATTTCTTTATTCTGTTGTTGCTTGTAAACCTGTGTAAAAGATCTGGTCAGAAATTCTGCAGGTCAGAGAGAATTCTACAGCTTCTTGTGAACTTCTGACTCCACTGCACAGTGAGCCAGCCACTCAATTGAACTTGAGAAAACTTTTTCTTCCACATTATTCTGCACAGTATTGGGAGCACTTTAACTTTGAAACTTTCTATCTGAATAGAGTTAAAAGGCATATGTATGTATATGTATATATATATGTAGCCTGCTTTTACTGGAGGTTTTGAATGCAGGACTTTAAATTGAATGTGTGTTCATATAGTTGTATTGCTCATTTTAGACAGGTACACTGACATTGCTGTATACTATCAAGAGTTGGAACCTGTGGCACTCAATGTGCCCTTGTCACGGAGATGAATTTGGGGAAAAGAAGAAGGAGGATTCAAACACAGACAATTGAGGCAGACAAGGACAATTCACTGAGCAGATGGGCGGGACCATCGGGTAACTGCAGGGCTGAAATAATAAAATAAAAAAATAAATAGTAACTCATCCCGTTGGAGTGTTTGGCATGTGTAGACTTTTTCTGTTTCCCCTCACAATCCAGTAAAGTGCAAAGAAACATCCCTTTCCCTGGAGTCACAGCCACACTTCCCAAGACGGAGAGGTATTTCAAGGATTTGTGATAATTGTGGATCTACTGTATGTCTAATGTGACTGCAACTTTTTTCACCTATTCTTTAAAATAAAAGCCCCAGTTCCAAATTTAAAAAAAAACAACACAAAACTCTGCAGGGCTGACGACAGGGCTGTTTCTAGCCTTTGACGGGCCGTATGCAAGATGCTGTTTAGCAGCAACTATTATCTCAGTCTATGATGCGGGATTCAATTCTTTAAGATGATCCATGGAGATGCATCAATCTGTTACAGTTTAGGAGGAAAAAAAGGCTAGATTTGTTAAAACCTCCCTCAAATTCAAATTAAACCTCTCAAGTTGACCCAAGCAATTAAAACCCACAGAAAATCATAATAGAAAAGTTAACAATGACGCTCCTCTACGTCAATAAATGCAACAGATGCAGGTTTATTTTAAAATGTTTAGAACAAAGAATTTTACTTGCTAGTGGCTACAAATAAAGACAGGTAATTTTATTTCTGCCTAAATATTTTGAGGCTGAACAGGCTGCACTTTCAGCTTGGGGGCCCCTATGCCCCAAAGCAGACTTTGGAGACTTGACACAGCATAGCTGAGTCCTTGAAGGCAGTGCAGTAGCCTTTTCTTTTGTTTGTGTGTGTGATTGGTCTCTTGTCTTGTGTCTGTCTGTTTGTGTGTGTGTGTCTCTGTTTCTGTATGTATTGTTTTCCTTCCCCCCCTCCCGTTTTTCTTCTCTGTGATTTTGTGCCCTGGGACCTGTCCTATTCCCCAGTGTGTTGTTTGTAACTACATTTTTTTTCTGAATATAAAATAAAATTATCACAAAAAAAAAGTGCTCAGTACAGAGCGTTATGATGCATTCCGTTTACCTCAAACTCGAAAGCCAAAGCGGGAATGACGTCACATCCGAGTTGAATGCGTTCCATTTACAATTCGGATTTTCTTGTTTTCATTAGCTCTAGCCAGGTTAGCCATTGTTAGCAATGCCTGTTTATAGCAACGCATTACGCCGTTTTTTGTGCATGCAAACAAAGTAATACGTCCACAGATGGACAGCACTGCGTGCACGACTCATTTAGTGAGACAAACATAACACAGAAGTGCTTATTACTGCTATCACAACTGTTGTTTTTAGTTTGGGGTACTCTGTGGTTGCCTGAGTTCCAAGCTCCAAAATCCGTGGTCAGGGGGGGCGGGTTTCCAACTTCAACCTCGGAAATTCTGAGTTCCATGAGTACAAACTATTAGCCCACTACAATAGCCACAATTCTTTGCAGTGGCAACAATGCACGTAAAAATTGCCGCTGCTCTAACTATTATGATGTAAATGTGAATGTCCGTTTTCAACTTCCACCTTTATGATTCCGTTAACATATGGAGCTTAGTGACCCCAACAAGCATTGCTTCCTGCTCCTTCTCAAAAAATATTATTTTTTGTTTTACCAAAGATGGCTTCTGTCATAGCATGACAAGCCAGACCCACATCATCAAGCTGTTGCGTCTGGGAACGTACCATTGGCCGAAGGGTGGGATAAACGGTTGTCTTTCAAATTCTCTTTGCACGTAATAGGATAGTGCTACAACCAACCAGAGCAATGCTAGTTGATAGATTAAACTTTTGCCACTAAAACTCCAAACACATCAACCTTTGTGCTTAACTCCAAGTCTTGCACAATAAAATAATACAGAAAAACCCATTTCTCCATTTACAGTTGTTCTGCCATTTGCTGTTTAACTGTATAAAATCTCCTTGTTTGATGAAGACAGTGGCATTCCACTATGAACTATAGTTTGTCCCATAAAAACACCACAGGTCTCTAGTTCTTTTGTGTTATTGGTGCTATGCCTTTGTCTTCAGACAGTCTCTGTTGGATCAGCTAGCTGGGTGGATTTTCACCCCAGCTGCACTACGTGCGCATGGTAAATGGTTTGCAATTTGCACACAGAAAAAGGAAAGAGGATATCAAAATGTGTCTCTTGCTGAGTATATCCAACAGAGCTGAGAGTTCCATGTTTTTTCAAGTGTTTTTCTAGCAAACATTTTTTCCTACTGCAAACCTTTTCTTGCTCCTCGCCTATATATAGAGGCAGAGAAGAAGACGACAGTGAGAGAGAGAATCATCTCACGCTGGCGTATTGTCAGATCATCTTTTTTTGTCCTGATTTTTCCAATTATGGCTGAGTGACATGTAGTGTAGCAAATGGCGAAAGGTGTTGAATCTTATTTCAGCGCAGACAGCCGTTAATGAGCTTTTTATCATCTATGAGATTTCTGTGAGGGAGCAGATGAAAGTGAAGATATCTCTGAGAAAATGCTTCCCAGACACCCATGTTTTTTTAAACACCTGATCAGCTTTGATCCCGTTCTTTTTTTACTTACTTTATTTGTAGAAACACTAAATGCATACAATCCGTCACTTTAAAAATTCCTTTGTAAAACATGTCAGTGGCCTGGTGACAGAATTGTACACAATGATATACCCACCTCTTTCAAAGGACTCTAGAAGGGGCCTGATTGATGGATGGTTGTACACTAAAAGTATTAACCCATATTTGCCATCCAGTTTATTGAAGACTACATGAAGGTATTTCAGGGGTTTAATTATGTTCACTTTATTCTGTAAATTAACATACTGTCTTGAAAGATGTTGTACTAAATATATATAGTACAAGTTACTAACCGAAAGTATACTGTGAGTGAATGTCTTTAACTGAATATTCCTGCTGAGAAACTGAAATGTTTGGTTTTATACATATAAGCTTTTATAGGCATGTAGGCAAATTAATTGTGGACATCTGTGAACGGGACAACATACAGTAGTTACAATGAATCCAGACAGGATAGGAAGCATGAGTCCTCAGACAGTGTGACCCCCAGCTTAGCCAAACTTGTTTTGAATAGAAAATGAAGATGAATAGTGAATTTGGTACCCAAACACCAATTGCAGTTTACAGATCAACTTCTTGATTTAACTTTATCGCAATGGGCTTAACTTGGTTGTGCATACACAGTTTACCTGTGCGAGGAATTACCACCGACATTTTGGCAACAAAAGAAGGATCCCAGAAACTACAATGACAAGACTTCGAGAGCACAGACCTCCGACTAAGCCACGTCCTGTCTCACAATGTTAATGAAAGTGAAAAACAATCTTGCTGACTGACTGACAAACTAAACCCGGAAACATAACCTCCTTGACGGATGTAATAAGGATCTTCTGCCTGACAGTCATTTATCAACAAGAAGTGAAGACTAAACTTCCTGAGCCACCATTACTAATTGTCATATCAGTTTAAAGCTAGGTTACCTTTCATATTTGAAATGACAGTGGGATATTTTATTGTTGGTTAATGTCCAATATATTGATTTAACTGGAAAGTAATGTTCACAACCCCTCCAACAGAAACCCGGATGATTTCCTGTCGACAACCAGCATCAATCAGCACATTAGTGGACGCCACGGAGCTTGGAGATGAATCATCCTTCAGAGGGACAGTGTAGGGTGTCCTCTACCCTCCCTTCACCTCCATCCCCATCCTTACCCCCTGGGGATGTGTAGAAAGTGCTGTAGGGGTTGAGGTGGGAGGGATGAGAGACACACACACACACACACACACACAGGCCTCGATGATTAAGGGTCCAGATCAAGTGGCCATGAGTGTCAGCTTCTACAGTGCACACACACCTTGCAACTGCTCTGGTCTGGTAGAGTGTGAACCCTCCCCACCTGCCTCAGTCTGAGGGCTGTGGGGGGGTACATATAGCCTGTCATCCCCCACTGATGGATGTGGGACATTACAGCTCTTGGGGACAGGTGCCACTGACGATTAAAGGCCCCAGCCAGTGGCTTGGAAAGAATGGAAGTGGAAAGAGGCGAGAAGAAGAAAAGGGAAACTGTTGTCGCAGAACGAGTAAACACAAACACTGCAGGGAAAGCAGACGTGAAACGAGTGGCGAAGTGGAGAGAGAGGCGGGGGCGCAGCAGGTAGAGGAGAGACAGATGGCGGGAGCCTTTTTTTTTCTGCATTTGGATTTTAAGTGTTATACAATGTGACTGCCTGGCCACCAAAACAGTTATCACACAAGCTAACATTACTCTTAACAGGTGCAGAAACACTTTGCTTTGTCTCTTTTAGCCCTGCGTTTTCACCACAACAGACACTCTCCTCTTTCTCTGTCTGTTAGACTCCTTCCGCTGCCGGGCTGCTCTCCTCTGTGCTGTGTTGATGACCTTTGTGTCCTAATCCTGTCAGCGAGCTATGGGGACAAATATTACCTCTCCTCCCTCAGGGGCACTTGTGTGTCATTGGCACTCCCCCTCCCTGTCCGGTCACGGCATCATTGTTGTGCTACTTTGTACTTTAGTTCACACTGTTTGGTACTCACTCATTTCCAATCAAGTGTCCATGGCCTCACCTGTGCACCTGAAAAAGCTCCAATTTGCAGGTGAATACATCATGAGTATCATACATCCTGACTCATGTGTATGTACATTTGTGTATGTATGTACATGTATATGTAGAACCTGGAGATTTATCTAATATGTGGCTAACTAAGTAACAAATTAGGCAGCCATGGTCCTATCACGTCGCACATGGGACCCTCCATTCCTAAACAGTGATCGCACAACTGAAATGAACCCCTTATGGAGTTAAAAATAATCTCTGTGCTGCAGCTCATTTCTATCATCGTCACTACCATGAGAGGTGGGGAGAGGCATTGGTGAGAGGAAGACGTGTGAGTGAAAGACAGAAGATAGGATGGAGAAAGCAGCAATCCACTGGGAACGGGCCATTCTTTGTTAATGCCAACTTCAACAGACTGATTGTGGAATTGAATCTCTACAGGACCGAGGCAAGTAATAATAGGCCCTGGCTGAGAGAATGGAGCTATACTTTAGGTTTCAACTAAGTGAAATGTACTACCATCAGCAGAAAAACAGCACAGGAGTAGGGGCCAATGTCTATCCCTGGAACACCAGTAGTTATCGGGAAATTGCCTCAACATTCAGCTATAATTTGCTTTGTAATGAGTGAAAATAGCTGGGGATGTGTCCTACCAGATTGCTATGTTATCAAAAATTGCGCTCGTGAAAAACAATGTTTTCACATTTGCAAACAGCAGAGGGAACCACTTCATCAAACCAACCGGCCTTCCAATTTCAGCTGTAGCTCTTCTTCTGATCTATCCGGGTGTTTTTCCTCAATCTTTTTTTTTTTTTTTTTCCTTACTTCCCACAACCAATCCATCAGTTTCTCCTTAACTGGCCTCTATGTTAAGGCTTTGTCGTCATTGACGGATTAACTCCTCTGAACTTCTCAAGGATAATACAAAGCAAAAACATACGACTGAACTATGGCTGGCTGTCATGTCTCTTTGTGTGTGTGTGTGTGTGTGTGTGTGTGTGTGTGTGTGTTGTGTGAGATACTGTTTGTGCGTATTTCTTGATTGCTCTCAAGGGAATTCTACATCAGTCGTCCACTTAAATGAATAAGAAGCTTTGAGGAGGACTTTAAAACACACTTACCAGTAGCTGGTAACCAACAGCTGTTTTTCTACAAAGTCATATAGCTTCTCACTGACTTTTTGACCCTTTCAACTCGGAAACCAATAAGTCACATTGTAGATTAAAACACATGTTCCTCTTCAAGTGCTGTGACAATCTAAGCTGACGTTTCTATCAAGCAGACTTCTCCACTAACTGCTGATGTTCTTTCAAAGTACTTCCAAACAAAATAGCGTAAACACAAACTTTTTTTTATGGTTGCTCTCTTAAAAACCTATGTATCCCACCTAATTATAATGAAAGGAGTGTTCCTTCTCAGTTAGTTTACGCCTGATAGGTTGTCATTTGGGTTTTTGCCTCCTCTTGAAAGTGTCCCTTTATCATTGAATCCGCACAGATACTGCTCTGAGCCTCTTGCCAGCTTATCTCGGTTAGACCGTTAATTAGCAAGCAAGTGTAGCAATTACACTCAAATATCCTAAGCAACAAAGACACAAAAGATGGCCCACCATTCCTACCCCCACTCCGCCTTACCCTGGCCTTAAAACTAGCTCCCACAAATGACGGGAAGGAGAGAGGGGTGAAGAGAAAGAAAATGAGGAAGGGAGATTTTTGAACACAGAACTTGGATAAGACTCTGCTGTCACTTTTAATTGGTTTGTCTCTCCTGAGAGGAGCCCCAAATCTGGAAGGTTTTACATAGTGAGCGTCCTTCTGTATATATGCATGTACATTTGCAAGTATGTGCAAATCCTTGAGGGCACTTTGCATACATATGATACCATAGTTATTAAGTAAACACCTGAAATTGGCGTGAAATTGACACTGGCGGTGTTTTTTGTGGTGATACTCTCACACTGAACTCAGCTCAGCCAGGTGCGTGCTGGATGAAACCCTTTTTTTATTACTATGACCTGGCTTTGTGTGAGACGGCTCAGTTACACAGGCTCTCTATGTTCCTTACGATTTATGTTTCTACAACAACGAACTTGAGGACCAAGTGGAAATGTTAAACATGTGTTCCTACCAGACTGACCTTTGACCTACAGTCAACTTTGTCCTGGTTTTATGTCTGGCCAAGTGACAGGTAGCAGTGGTTGTTAGGGTTTCTCTCTATTGTATTACTGACTGGTATTGTAGGGTTTTATTTGGGGTTTTTTGTGTTTATTTTCATTTCAATTTACAAAAGAATGTTTATACAGTATGTATTCTTATATCTACATATGTTAACATTCAAAATTGATTCATGTTACTTACCTACTTTCATTTTGTTATCCGTAGTTTTTCATGTGTCATGTTTGTTTAGTTTTATTTGTTTCTATGCAAAAAGGGAACTGGTTCTTATCCATAACTCGGAATGTAAATACCAATTGCATGTCCCTGCAAAACTTAATACAGTAGTTAAAAAGTTTGCTCCCTTATTTGCATTTGTAGTTGCTGCAGGTGTTAGCATACACCTGTCAAATAGGCAAAAGTCACAAATTGAATCGAGTAGAATTTCTCCCAATTCGTATCTTTTAATTAAAATGTTCCATGGTCAGATAACAATTAGGTTAACATTCTGTACGTACCCTAAACCAGAAAATACTGGAAGAATACCTCAAATTTCAGACCCTGCTCTTTTGGGAGACATGGGTGTTTAAAGACGTCACATTATAAGATCCCTCTGTATGAAGTTCAAACAGTTCTCTCGGTGCTTTCGGGACCACTTAATACAAAAGCAGAAGACCAGCGTGACATTATGTGACTCAATGAAAAGTATCTCGCTCTCTATCATAGGCATTGTGAGTATTGCTTCTGAATGATTTGGTCTCTATCCGGTATGTGAACTTAAAGGGATAGTTCAGAAATTTTGAAGTGTGGTTGGATGAGCTACTTCTCTACAGTAGGTGGCAGTCAGCACGCCCCCCAGTTTGAAGAAGCAGGCAGGAGTTCTGACCCGGAAACTAAGCGATGTATGTGCTGTTAACGGAGGAAGCAGCTAAACGCATTTTAAACCATTAAAAAAAATCAATATCATTTTAAGTGTATGTTATATTTGGAATATTTGTATTGCTTTACCTTGGCGTCTGACATCCTTGCACTACATTTTCTCCACCGTAGAAGATCCATATTCCTGTTCAGTCTCAATCTGCAAAGTTTTTCTTCTGTACACTCTGGTTCATTAAGGTTTCATTTTGTCACATAATCAATCATTTTTATTTTCTCGTATTTGTTGTCTCTTCAAAAAAACGCTTAAAATCTGAGCCAAACAGCTGAAATGCAGCGTGATGCAGTGAGTGATAATTATTCTATACCCCAACATTCATATGGAGAATTTATGGGTACAGTACAGTAGGACAGTAGCTGTATGCAAATTGTGTGAATCACACTCCACTGCGTATGTCAGTATTTCAGAAGCCCCCCTGTGTGTTAGCTTCCCACATATACAATCGGCTGCTCTATGAACAGCTGACTAGATGGCAACCAGGAACCTGGCAACCATCTGGCGCCATTGGGGATCCAAGGTTCTCCTCTATAGCATTCATCTTGAACAGCAGAACTCAAGGGGAAAGTAGAAGCGCAAATTAGGATGTAGCACATAATCCTAAAGGTTCTTGCAATGTTCCAGAATTACTTTTAATTGCGGAGGGAGTCTGTAATGTACATCAGACAACATCTGTGGTTTCGGAATGAGTAGAACAGTGTTTTAACTTAATATCGAGCCAAAGTACAGTAAACATCTGGCTTCTTATGGCAGCACTCAAGATATCAACTGTATAAGAGTTATACAGTGTGTGTTGCAAATACACATCTGCTTTCTTGAAGCCCTGAGTGTTGGTCTTAATGTCTTTTGATTTGGTTTCCTCCAGCATGTATTCAACCCCCCCCCCCCCCCACCAGCCTGGAGTTGTGGAAGATTCTGGTAAACTTCTAAATGTAACGCAAGGTCAGCGCGCTGTCACCACTGTCTGACCATGAGAAAATTGAATCTTTAATGCCTGCCAATCAATAATGGTGTGATAATGATGCTTCCTGTCAGTGGCTGAAGGCTCACTGTCATAACCCATCTGATGTTTGATTGAGGCGGTTGATGGAAAAATTACTTTGATAGGAAAGCCACAAATCAAAAAGCTTATGGTTGTAATAAAAAAGTGGTGAAAAATCTCCATTTGGACGGAGAGTGGACGGACTAACTATCACTTGGCACGGTAAAGCTTTCAACTGGGACACGTCACTGTGTTCCAGCTGAATGCCCACTCAGGAGAAATGTGAAGGGAAGAAATGGGACACATCAGGTTCTGCATGTGTAGCTGACACATGTTGTTCATGAGCCGCAGGAACCTTTAAAAGTGAAAATGACACCACATGCTGATAAAAAAGCACCTTTTAAATGCAATAGCTATCAGAGATACAGCTTCCTTTTGGCAATATTGTGTGTTTGGGCGCATATCTCTTGGATTGTTAGTCCGATGGATTTCAAACGTGCTACGGGCACGAGTAAGTGCAGTGTCAAGTTTGATGTTGTTTGGATTAGAAATGCAAAATATATCATTAAATATAAATTGGTTAAAGAAGCACACATTGGCTTTTGCCACTGGCCACTCTCCCTCTCACACTGCACACTAAGTGAGCAGGGCGCAGGACCAGCAACAGAGAGGGTGGAAGAAAGCAGCGGAGCTTTGGCTGCTAAAATGTGACATACACCTCAGACCCACAAAAATGTGCAAAGTAGTTACATACTTTTTACAACGGGGTGGGTTACCGCCTTTGACTATTTCCCTTCTTCCAACGTTAGCTACATTATTGCTGGATATACCAAACTCACTTTTCTTCATTTATCTGGAGAATGAGCGGATAGCTGAAAGGAACATTGCAACTGCAAAAAAAGGTGCTACGTTTTTCTGTGTCCATTTTTTCGCTAAGAAGAAACTCAACAAAAAGCCATTTGCCAACACTAAATATCAAACAAAAGCCAGACACTATATAGTCTTAAGTGGCTGTGAGCTGTTGCCTACATTCACTAATTCTAACCAGAGGCAGAATATAAAGAAATCTGAGATTATTCCTTACAGTGCTGCGCAAATGCAATGCGAGAAAATCTCAGAGCTGAACTAAGCAGGCACAACACTTTTCATCAGACTCTCCCTGGGTCGGGTTAATTAAGTCTACTGCTAACTAATAACATTGCCATTGCCAAAACACCCAAGCATGTCAAATCCCCTACTTCACAGTTAACTCTCAGGCCACTACACCTGTATGGAAATTAACACCTCTGCTGAAATGTAAAATTTGTTAACGATCTGACTCACTCTCACTCTCTCTCTCTCTCCACCCACACAAACATTTATCAGGCATTACAGGCATCTCAACAAATGCACCGAATAAAACTTCTTAATAATACATTGCTAATACAATTTAGCCACCAAGAGCAGTCTGACCTATTCATTTCCTCTCGGAGAGATGTTTCTTAACAGAAAGCCAGTGATTTAATCTATTTCCTTCGGTTTCCTTAATGACTGTAATCATAACCTTTTGTTTATCCAACATTTCTCCTCTTCCCTTACAGTGCTCTCCAGCTTCTTGTCTGCACATTCATTTGCTCTTAAGATAATCCAAACTTATTATACTTAAAGGCCACACCATTTGTGAAGAAAGCAGAGGGGGGATGTTTTTTGACCATGCACAACAAAACAACACATAGAATTAAATCACCCTTTCAGTACCATGGATATAGTGCTGCTCGGCAGCCATGTCAAAACAATTATGCCCTTCAAAATCCTATATACAATAATCTCAAAATGAAATGGCACAACGTGGTGTCAACATAAAGTTGAGTTCACTTGCGGCAAAAACAAAATGCTTTCAACCAGGAAATGCTCGTTTATTCCTCTGGAGTGTTTTAATACAAATCTGATCTTTTTTCTAAACCTAACGAGTCGTTTTGGTGCCTAAACTTAATTGTCGTTGCCGCTTGACGCTCATTTTGTCTGGCTTAACTTTACCACCACGGCCCCTCAAAGGACCGTCATCTGTACCCGACTCACAGTCACCGGTTGGCGGCTAAACAACTGCTGGTGGTAGCCGGCGTCCCGGAGCTCTGTAGCAGTTTAATACAAAGCAGCAACTGCTGCTCAGATTTCATCATTCTATGGCACTGTGTACTGTTCACGTTACAGTGCTTCACTTAGTTTAAATTACTTCTATTTTAGGTATATAATTAATATGGTCTAGGCTATTGAAGTAGATGATCACTTTGAGATACATTTAGTTCCCACTGGGGATAAAAAAAAAAAATGAACAAAGGCAGGGATATGTAGACCAGATAGGGGTAAGTACCCCGCATCCCCCCCTAGCAAATCTCACCCTGCATATGCTGCACCTTCTCAAGACGGAGCTGAAAAGCTCACATCTCTAAAATGCTGTTCTAGATTGAAAAGGGATCTTCTCAATAGCGGCTGTGAGAGATAACCACTGTATTTTAGGGAAAGCTGCAGCCAAGGAGGCATGCAAGCAAAGAGAGAGGGTTGTGAGAAAAGGAACCAGAGTGTCACATCCATTTGTAACTCCTGCTGTGATGTCAGGATGCTGGCGGGGGCTCACCAACTGTGCACAGTGACATTGATGGATGCAGGTGAGCGCCCTGACTTTCTCCCCAAATACTCATCTGTGAAGATTTGTCTGTTGTCGTTCCTTTATGAACACATAGCTGAAAGATGGAGACAGAGAAAGATGAGAAACTGGGCTGCAGGATGGATGAGGGTGACAAAGATAAGAATAAAGGTGAGAGTGGAGTGAAGTAAAATAAGTAAGTAAAGTAGCAGAGAGTGTGAGAATAAGAAAAAAAAAGATCTTTCGGAGAAGTGGAGAAAGGAAAGGAGAAGCGTGTGCATTTTAACAAAAGTCAGACAGATAAAGAAAGGGAACTATATAAGTTTGCGTTTCTTTCTGCCTGGACTTGAACTTTTTCCCTCGATTCTGTTTAAATATTAAAGCTTTGTAATTAAAAGGTGACAGAGTGGGACGCCACAGGGAGCTCTGGCTTTATTGACCAAGGAGTGACAAAGTATCACTCTCTGCGTCTCGCAGTCTGCATCGTCAGGGGATGGCTTGGGGATCTTGAGGCAAGTGCGTCTGGATGCTGAGACGTTTTCATCCGTTTATATCCCAGCAAGAGATCGGCCGGCCTCCTGGGGCGCACCGGCGTATTCGAGGCAAGAGCCCACCAAGGCAGGTATGTATTTCTGAGCGTTTAGGTATTGCTTAATTTGTTTTTTTCCTCCACGTGGGATTGAACTCTTGCTGAGAGATGACTGTCAGACAAGAAAGAGGAGGAAAAAGTCAGTTTTTTTAGTTCACTATAGTAGCGTGTAGTGCAGTGGAAATTCCCTTGGCAGTGCAGACACAATTTTGCTTTGGAAACACACAGGGAAATGATTCACTTTGTTTGGTCCCTGTATGTTGTCTGAATGCCAAAGTGGTTTCTCATTGTCTCTCAAGTGTGTCAGCATTGAATGCACACTTGAAACAGCCTGTACTGTCATTGTTGTTGCTAAATGCACATTATTCCCTTAACGACAACCAGATGGTGGCGTGTAAGGGGTCGGCACACTTACCAGCCCCAAACAAGAAGTGCAATTATCAATACAGTAATGGTGCTCCATGATCCAGCAACACCTCTGCAGGATAAACAAAAGAAGCTACTGATAGAAATGTCTGCTCACCCTCCGTTCCTCCTCATCAGAGCAAAGCTGTGGCTTGTGAAGTTGTGAAACAGACTGTATTTGGCCCTCACTTTCATCAATCATACATGCCTTTGAGTAAATTCACAGATCCCCAGATTTAATAAGAGCCCAGGCAGCCTATGTGCCTCACAAACACCACTGTAGGAGAGATCATTATGGGAATTCTCCGAGGGAGGTGAACTTTAACAAATGCTCGAAATAAATCAAGAGGCAATATGGAAATCGACAGGCGTCTTCCCCCCCGACTTCAGGTAGAGTGTAGAATTGAAACAACACAAAGCATCAGAACGTCTCAAGTAATATTGCTTCTTGAGGGAGATTCTGATTATGCAGGTTAGAATATTATGTGCCACAGCTTTTGGGCAAATCATGTCACGCTGCAGCTGTGCTACTATTGCAATAAATCACAGTTTATGGTAATAACTCAGGAGGAAATCATTGACACCTATGCATCCGGAACAGGATCATGCATATTTGGCGTGGATCCCCCAGTATGTAACGCACTTTGATAGTCATAGAAATTTCGGAGTGGCATGTGATTTTGAGGGAAGATGTAAATCTGAGACAGGCGACAAAAAACAGATGACCTTTCTGAACAAATCCGAGATGACCTTAGTGTGTGAATGCAAATGTGAGCAATGACTGATACACTTTCGAAGGGCCGCTCAGCCACGGATGGAGAGTATCTTAGCCTGCAGGGTTTCACCGATACATGTTCAGTACATGCCTCCCGTGCCTGTTCTCCAAAATGCCAATGACTTACAAAGGAAAGGAGTCTCCTCCATGAACACCATGTGTTTTTGATTAGAAACTACAAACAGGTTTAACTTGTTAATAGTGGGATGAATACACTTTTGCCTTTAACGGCAGTGGTTTGATTCTAAACAAGGATGTTTTCTATCATCATTGCGTAAGCAGAGTATCATACTTTCAAATAAATTACGGTTTATTGTGGTTGCTACAGTTTAGGTTCACAAGTGATATACGTCAGTTAAAATAAGTCTTGTATGCTTAACATTTAAATACATATTACTGTCGCTTTGGAGCACTGTGGAAGGTCTGGCTAGTCCACACAGCATTCTGGGATGAGGGAAAACGTGCTCTGGTGTATTGGCATTTCTTTAAACCAATCACAATCCTCGCCGGACAGAGTCATGGTCCCGCTGCTAAATAGCCTCGGGAAGGAACATGTTTTGGTGGAACATGTGTATGTTCAAAGGGTGTTTTAGTCATGGTGGTGGCTTTCATTAGTTTCATAAATTAATGAAAGCTGTGAGACTGCAGCTTGCATTAGTTTATTTTTGCTTCAGTTTAATTTAGTGTTGTTGAACTGGGTTCCATTTTTCCCCGTTTCAGAAAACGTTTTGTTAATAAGGACCAACATTCTTTCTCTGTACTCATTCTCTGTACTGCTTGTCAACTTCTATAACTTTCCCTTCAAAGTTTTCCGTTACCAAAAAAATAAAACAAATGGAGACTATGCCTCAATTCCTTCCACTTCAGGTGACTAAAATGACACTGCTTCTACTTGAAGCTAGATAGTCCTCCATGCTGCCTGCATGTGCAAGATTCAAAAGTTGAATGTGTCACATGTTCATACTACCAATGTGTGTTTGAAATGCAAGGTGGCACGCTCCTGAGGATGTGCTAAAAATGCTAGTGCAATAAAAAAAAAATCTAATTAGAATAGTAGTAATGTTTGTAATGCATATTTGTAACAAAGTGTGTACTGGCCAATGTGGTGGGTTGTGCAATTTCTCAGGATTTAGGAATGGAAAAATGTTCACATGTCACAGAGTGTCTTTGGAACATCCAGGGTGGATTCTAGTTGCAAAGCATTGTTGCATTTCATACCTCTCTCTCGCCCCCCGTTTCTTAATGATAATTGTATAATAAATCATCTCAAGAGAAAATGAAAGAGAAAGAAGCAGACATACTTTCATGATAATTTTATTCTGACCTAAAGTGGCTAGTTAGCTTTTTTGCAAATTTCACAAGAAAGTGGCATTTTCAATTTATGTATTTTATTATCTGCCTTCAGACGTTATACTTAGCGCACTACCTGTTGTCAGTTTAAGTATGCATGTGTTGTATTTAGTTTGAAGTACCATGGATACAAACGGATTCTTTTTATGAAGATATGACCTTTTTTAATTATGAGTATGCTGCTCTTAGTCAACTAAAATAAAACTCTCAACATATTTCTGCTGCTCTGATTTATTATGGGGTTTTGTTGCTGCATTGAATACAAATATAAACTGGCAATTGCGTTTTGAGAGGGTTGTTTTTTTACACCTTGATGTTTATGCAATATTTTTTTTCTGCAGCAGAAAACTTTTAAAACACGCTCCTTGTCTGTTGAGTTTTCTTGCCATTTTGCAATGTGTTTTGACATATTTGCAAAAGCAATATTTGTCATTTATTTACAGCAGTAAGACCACCTGCAAAGACTGAGTCAGAAAATACTAGGGGAATAGTGAAGACATGGCAACATCAGTGAGATTAGTAAA
The DNA here is from genome assembly GCF_008692095.1 of Etheostoma spectabile. NCBI lineage: Eukaryota > Metazoa > Chordata > Actinopteri > Perciformes > Percidae > Etheostoma > Etheostoma spectabile. The sequence continues at coordinate 629,109 of NC_045751.1, forward strand.
TCAAGCCGCTTTCTGCAGCACATAAACAAACTACTCAACTGAAGGACGAGATTTATTTTTTCCCGGCCTGCCTGCTGCATTTTATCCTTAATCATGAATGAAATGCAAAGCGTATGATAGGGCCACTGTGATTGTGTCCTTGCCCATCATCTGGCCTCATTGCAAATTTGCGAAAGAGAATGACAGGGAGAAAATATGGTAAAGGTTACAATGAAGAGTCAATATAGCACGGATAATGTTGGCATCATCTTTACTTTTATCACATACTTGTTACAAACTATTGATTTTCTCATCGGCACTGTTCTGAAAGAAGGTTTGCAGTAATGCAATCAATCACATACAGAGTCATCGGAGTGTCACAAGTAAAATAAGTCATTATTCCTACCTCTTCAACAAGAAAGTACAGCTAATGGAAAAAAAATGTCTTGATCTGTCTTGATCTCTTATCATCACAGACTTACAATAAGGGTTTAAAAAAAGAAAAGAAATATGGTTTTAGCTCGTGAGTGCTGAGCCCTCTGGGGATTTGATGGAAGATCTGACAAGCGGTGACAAACTTCTAGGACAGTCCCTTAAGGTGCCGGGGTGAGCATTAAGCAGGCAGAGTGATGGACCCTGTTTTAGTCTCTGGGAGCTGATAAGGCAGGGATTCTGAATCACACAGTTACAGTCACGGTTACTGAAAAGCAGGGTCACTTCACTCAGACACGCTCTTCAGATGGAGATGGGGAGCTTGAAGAAAAGAAATGAATTAAGAATGCCCCGTCTTTGTCTTGTGTTTAACTAGAATTTCAAGGACTTTTCAACCAATCTTTTTTAAAAGAAATAGACTCTTAATATAAAATCAGTCACATCATTGTGCTGTAATGAACTATCACGCTTGTGTCTTAAGTGTTTAACATTCCAAAGTCTTGATTTACTGTGGCAGTTACATTCTTTTATTCTCGTTCACTATTGCCTTGTGTCTTTTTTACTTAAACAGTGAAAAATATGGTTGCAAAGTCAATGAGGAGTTTCAAATGCAAAGTCCCAAATGCAAAGTCCCAAAGGATAGGACGCTTGTATTTGGTACAGAGCTGCAGGAATCAATCACAATGCAGATCAAAACAACCAGTGAAAAAAAACTGGGTTGTGCACTTCTGTAATATAATCTGATACCACAAGTCTTGTCTATTTCATTCCGTTTACTGGAACTCTTGACAATATGAATGACAATTGTGCCTATCATGCTAATGAATGTGCTTCCTCCACACTTAAAGTCTTGCCAGCCTGAATTATTCACATGCAGCAAATCCGGCCACTTTGTAAGTCTTTTCTATAGCTTTGTAGGCTTATATTTATGAAAGGAGTGATTCTTGAATGAGCAGTGGAACAAAAATGAAAAAGTCATTATTTAAGCACGTAATTTTCAATATTACATACTGTAGCTTTAGAAGACAGACAACTCTGAATTCCTTACGAAGCTTATGAAGTTGGCTGAAACTGGCTTGATAGCATATCTCCTTTTTATTCTGTGTGTTATGCAATCTAGGATATAGGCCGTTAGCAGTATAATACTTCCAATGGGGCAAACTGCACCATCCTAGTTAGTGCCTAGAGTACCAGCAACAGACACACAATGGGAAACAGTCATAGTTTTAAGCACATAGTTAACGTTGTGAATTGAAACAAAAAAACTCTGTTAGGTTAAGGAAAAGATCGGGGTTTGGGTTCAAATAAGTACTTTTGTTAGATAACAATTTAAGTAGCTATGTTACATAAATTGCTAAATTAACTTACTTACTTACTAAACTTACTATAAATTGAGGAAACTCAACACATGTGTATGTAAGTATGTAAGTGTGTGTGTGTGTGTGTGTGTGTGTGTGTGTGTGTGTGTGTGTGTGTGTGTGTGTGTGTGTGTGTGTGTGTGTGTGTGGTGTGTGGTGTGTGTGCTTGCGTGTGTCTCCCTCCCTTACAGCGCTGCAGTCGAGGATACAGACGCTAAAGGGGGCCTGTTGCTTCGGTATCTGACGCAGAGAGCCATTGACTAGGCTGGGAATGAGAACGGGTTGCCCAAACATGTCTTTGCAGTGTGATCATCTGCCCCAAACTGATTGCTTTCTACCCTACTGTAAATGCAAATGATGAAATGAATGATACACAAACACATGTTAGATGAATGTCCAGTCTCTTGGGCTTTCCAGCCCGTTGTATGGTCCGCCGGAGTTTGCGCATATTTCTCCCCTGCCCAGGTCATATGGCTATCTGGATGTGTGGCGGCTAGATAAAAAAAGGGGACACGCCGAATCTCTAGATGAACCGAAGCCGCTGGCACTCCAAAACAGGCACTGCACTAGTTACTACTGAGCCAGTTCAGAGGTACAGTCGGGCCATACCAACTCAAACCTATGCTCCAGATTACAATTGAATCAATTGATAACATTCAAAGCGGGTTGTTGAATCAAGAGTTCTCAAATATTTCTTTTGAATTTACACTGATATGATATTAGTAGAGGATTTTAGACTAGCAGTGCATTGTTTACAGCCAATGTAAAGGGCCAATATACTGCAAAAGAGTCATGGACACAGATAGCAGTCTTAAACGTGGTTGTCCATTGGGTGTGTGCATAGGCAGAACTATTTTTTCACAAGTGCAAACATAATTTGGGGCTCCAAGGACCCTCAGGCACATGGCCAGACGATTACATTTTTGTCACACGGATCGTATGAGGATGTCGTGTATGAGCGTCATTTGAGAAGTGCATGCAGTCTGCTGTTTATTACTATGTCTAATATTTTTAGACCTTTATGTAATGGCTGAAGTGACAACAGGGCGTTTGCTTGCTGCAAATATCAAGATTTCACACGCATCCAGCTTGATTCAAACTAAATTTTATTAATAAATTTTATTCCTTAACATATAACCTTACTTCTAAGGTAAATATGTGATTTAGAGAATAGCTGTCTGTGAGAAACAGATGCATTGTGAATGTTATATTTGAAACTTCAACATTTACTGAAACTCAAAACTGTCAGGGTAGAAGCAAACACAGCATAGACCTATATAAACATGGTCCTGTGGTCATAATGTGGAGCTTAATTTAAAGCTCAAGGCTATGCAGAGTGGGTATGTGGCTGCCAGCTTTCACAAAGCCCCAAAAGATACATAATCATTTCATCCTTTTCAGCCTTGAGTTGAACCAACCATCTACAAGATGAATCACGAGCTTATAAGATATAAGAAAAAGAACGCAAAGGTATATTACTGTTGACATGACATTTTTAAGAAGGACTGAATTACTTGTCATATGAGGCATCGCCTCTGTCATCGTCAGTACCCTTTGGCTTATTAAAAAAGTGATTCATTGAGTTAAATCTCCCTCTCTCGTTTTATTTCCAGGAGTGAGGCCATGACCTTGCAGCTGCTTTTTTTCCTATTTCCATCAGAAATCAATGTATGTGGCGCCACTCAACCTGAATACCAGGCGTCATTCTCTTGAATCAAATAGTTCCCCTAAAACTCTATTTATTTGTGCACACACATACCACAGGCACCCAAGGTCAAAGAAAGTATCATCTTGCCGATGCAAGAAATCCCTCTTCTGATAACAGCCAATGCCAAAGCTGAAGAGGCCACAGACACCAACCACAACTACACACAGGGAGAGAAACCTCAGTGAACTTTCCTCACACTGAACCAGCCTGTGATTGATTTTCTACACAGATCTCTAAACGGGTGTTACTCTCCTATCTGTAACAGTAATGAATTTCATTATAAGGCCCTGGAACACACAGAGCGAGATGGAGATGCTGACCGATGGCAGAAGAGAGAGGGAGAGAGAGAGAAGGGGAGATAAAAGAAAGACAGAGGGAGGGAAAGGCAGAGCTGTCATTCAGAGTCTGTCTGTCAATAGTGACAACGCATCTCCCCGCCGGCTGGAGACTGAAATAACAGCCAACCGCAGACCAATTATAAACGCTGCTTCTGCTTTCAGGCAACCCTTCATATTCCTTCTGCGCGCCTCAGTGTCATACATTTGTGGAAGTGTAACATACATGTAAATATAGACATATGAGTTTCCACCCTACTTCCTTCTCCAGCATGTTGTAACTCGTGTGCCCTGTAACCACGGTGACCAAAGATGTCCAGAGGCTGTGGATGTATCCAGGCTGCAGTGAGTCAGGACACACAATTGGATGACTCATTGGCTTCTTGTGGCTAAAAAAAGAAGAAAAAAAAAGATTCATCATTATCTCTCACTTTCTCTGAGTCTCTGTCTTCCTTCCCACCCTCCTCCTCCTCTTCATTTTGCACTTATCTGCACCTCAGCATTCCCCAGGTAAATAACAGCCATTTGGTTTTCTCCCAGACCCCAGGGGAAAGTGTTGTCGTCTGACACCACAGAGAAGTGTCGGGGCATTCTGTTGACTTGTCTGTCGTCCTTATTTTCATATCTACTCTACCCTTCTGTTGAGTTGTTAAGAAAGGGACTTGCAGCCCTCTCATTCTGTGGTCATTAGTATTCATGGAGGGCCAGGTCAGGTACCCCTGGAGTGATTGGCGCTCATGAATAAGCCAAATGCCACTTGACAACTGAAGGAAAAGTATTAGTTGAGTTTTTGTTCAAGATTTTAATCCCAAGTAGACAGTCGCCACAGTGGGTGTCTTGTAATACTAAGAAGTTATTCAAAAGGTTACACTGGTTATTTATTTTTTATCATTATGGAAATCAATTGCCAGATTTTCACAGCGGGACCAGCCATTCTTACCAAGAGAGCTGTCATTATTTATGCACTACCTGAACAAAATTGATTTGATACCATTCTCATGGTGTTGGCCCCAGAAATGATTTCCCAGATGGGGCATAATGTCATTCAAAAATATTAGGCTAACACATAGCGTGGACTCTGGAGTAACTTTATTTTGAAATAGCTGCTGGATAAATTGCTTCCTGTTCCATGAGTATATCCAACATTGTCAGGCTAAATGGTTGCTATGCAAAGGGACAAAATGTCTTCATGAATACTTTATCACACATGAAGCTGTTGTTTATTTATTTTAGGAATCAACAAAGTTGTATTACAATGGGTTGAGGTAAACACTACTCACTTGTAGTTTAAGACAAAAAGAAAATAATTAATATTGCAAAATGTTTTTTTTTTTTTTTTGTGCACACATCTGATCTTATATTTTAGAAATGCAAAAGCTGTGCAGTGAGAAACCAGCCTTATCCATCTTTGAAAAATAGAGTTCTGCATAAGTGTATTGATTTGGACCAGAAATCTTCAACAGGGATTCCGGGAGATACTGGCCTAGAAATCTAGACGCAGTTTAGTGGCAGCAAATGTAATTTGCAGCTAGCAACCTAATTCTGGTCAGGCCAATCACATAGTGTACAAAGGCGGTTGGCAGGCTTGACATAACGACAGCAGAGTTACGATGGTTCCGTGTGAATTCTCTGCTACTTGACAACAAAGAAGATGGCTGCTGCTACTGGCGATCTTTGGAATCGGCTTTGGCCGTGACACTGGAAGACTTTGAGTTAGGCACTGAAGTCATTCTTAGAAAAGGTAGATGTGTTCAGAGTTTTGCCGACGGGATATGGTTAAAGTTTAATCTATCAACTAGCGTTGCTCTGGTTGGTTGTAGCGCTATCCTATTGCGCGCAGAGGGAATTTGAAAGACAACCATTTATTGCGCCCCTCGGATTGAGCCCTGCTAATGTTGAGTTCCTAGACCCACCATCTGGATGATGTGGGTCTGGCTTTTCAGCTTACAGTTACTGCAGGGGGTCAACCAAATTCTTAAAGCAACAGTATTATGCTAATTTTCAGGTTCATAATTGTATTTTGAGCCAGAGATTGTATTTTGAGATTTTGTACCAGAACAGGTTTACATGGTTTAATTTTTACAAAAAACGTTGCACATCTTTTTTAGCTACAGAGTAAGACATCTCACTTCTAAACTATCTTTGTTGGGAGTCGCAAATGCACAGTAGCTAGGTAAGATCAGCTAGCAACTCTTTCTCCAACTTTGCTCAGTACAAGGCAGGATTAGCTGGGAGACTTCTTCTAAATGAAGGGAATACCTGCAGAACAGGGACATGGAAGTATGCAGAGGACATTCAGAAACTGTATCTCACACAAAACATCATGGCTAGTTTTTTTCCAAATTTGTATGCGTGTGGAAGCACCAGAGACATAAAATAACACTCCAAATCCAAGATAAAGTGATTTTTTTTTAAATATGGTCACTTTAATGTTTTGAAAACATTTTGTTTTTTATTTAAAGTGTCTTAACATGAATCCAACATATTATTAGACAATTTAAATCAGCTGTGATAAAAGGATAGGTTTACCAGCCTATAGGTAAGGTGATCTACGGATACAGTATATTAGGATTCACTGTGCCACAACCATGTGTAACATTAAAACATGATTTATTAAATCATGCCAACAATTATTTAATAGCATAGCATTCTCTGCACCAAAAACGTATGTAGAATATCAAGGCTTTAGGCCACCCAACATGTTATTGTAGGTCCGGTTTCATTAGCAACTAATTTTAAACAATACAGACGTGCTCAAATTTGTTGGTACCCTTACAGCTCATTGAAATAATGCTTCATTCTCCTAAAAAGTGATGAAATTAAAAGCTATTTTATCATGTATACTTGCATGCCTTTGGTATGTCATAGGATAAAAGTAAAAAAGCTGTGAAAGAGATGAATTATTGCTTATTCTACAAAGATATTCTAAAATGGCCTGGACACATTTGTTGGTACCCCTTGGAAAAGATAATAAATAATTGGATTATAGTGATATTTCAACTAATTAGTTTCTTTAATTAGTATACACACATGTCTCCAATCTTGTAATCAGTCATTCAGCCTATTTAAATGGAGAAAAGTAGTCACTGTGCTTGTTTGGTATCATTGTGTGCACCACACTGAACATGGACCAGAGAAAGCAAAGGAGCGAGTTGTCTGAGGAGATCAGAAAGAAAATAATAGACAAGCATGGTAAAGGTAAAGGCTACAAGACCATCTCCAAGCAGCTTGATGTTCCTGTGATAACAGTTGCAAATATTATTAAGAAGTTTAAGGTCCATGGAACTGTAGCCAACCTCCCTGGGCGTGGCCGCAAGAGGAAAATCGACCCCAGATTGAACAGAAGGATAGTGCGAATGGTAGAAAAAGAACCAAGGATAACTGCCAAGAGATACAAGCTGAACTCCAAGGTGAAGGTACGTCAGTTTCTGATCGCACCATCCGTCGCTTTTTGAGCGAAAGTGGGCTCCATGGAAGAAGAACCAGGAGGACTCCACTTTTGAAAGAAAAACATAAAAAAGCCAGACTGGAATTTGCTAAAATGCATATTGACAAGCCACAATCCTTCTGGGAGAATGTCCTTTGGACAGATGAGTCAAAACTGGAGCTTTTTGGCAAGTCACATCAGCTCTATGTTCACAGACGAAATAATGAAGCTTTCAAAGAAAAGAACACCATACCTACAGTGAAACATGGAGGAGGCTCGGTTATGTTTTGGGGCTGCTTTGCTGCGCCTGGCACAGGGTGCCTTGAATCTGTGCAGGGCACAATGAAATCTCAAGACTATCAAGGCATTCTGGAGCGAAACGTACTGCCCAGTGTCAGAAAGCTCTGTCTCAGTCGCAGGTCATGGGTCCTCCAACAGGATAATGACCCAAAACACACAGCTAAAAGCACCCAAGAATGGATAGGAACAAAACATTGGACTATTCTGAAGTGGCCTTCTATGAGTCCTGATTTGAATCCTATCGAACATCTATGGAAAGACCTGAAACTTGCAGTCTGGAGAAGGCACCCATCAAACCTGAGACAGCTGGAGCAGTTTGCTCAGGAAGAGTGGGCCAAACTACCTGTTAACAGGTGCAGAAGTCTCATTGAGAGCTACAGAAAACGTTTGATTGCAGTGATTGCCTCTAAAGGTTGTGCAACAAAATATTAGGTTAGCGGTCCCATCATTTTTGTCCATGCCATTTTCATTTGTTTTCTTATTTACAATATTATGTTGAATAAAAAATCAAAAGCAAAGTCTGATTTCTATTAAATATGGAATAAATAATGGTGGATGCCAATTACTTTTGTCCGTTTCAAGTTATTTCAGAGAAAATTGTGCATTCTTCGTTTTTTGTGGAGGGGTACCAACAAATTTGAGCACGTCTGTATGTGTAGCAGGGGGTCCCTGATCTGTCTTTCTTCCAGTTAAGGGATCCTGGTTTGAAAAAATTCAAACCAGTGGCACAAGATTAAGATTCTTGTTGTAGTGTATTATGCTTACATGTATTAAAACACTTTTTCCCGACACACCCACCAATCAAATCGGATGAACGGTTGTCAAGAAAATCAAAGGACAGACAGACTCTTTCCATTTGTGTTGTAGCTGGAAAATTGGAACATTCCGATTCTATCTTTTCTTATTACCATCTTAAGACTTGCTGTGACCCAAGACAAAGCACAGGAGGAACATGTGTTAAACCCAAGATCACTAAGGAAGCTCCTTCTAATGTTTCTGTTGGTCAGTCGCTCGTGCTCCTTCCTCAACCATAACAAATCCCACCATCTATCCTCCTTTGTCCTCCAGTTTTTAATCCATGTACTTCATTGTCACTATCTCCTGTTCACACTTAGTCACTCTAATCCCTTAACTCTGCCCTCGCTGTTAGCTTTTCAAAAGTACATTGCATTTCTTTTCTTTTCCAGCTCTTGTTCTTTTAGTATGGTCTTTTGACCTTGTGTTCTGAATATCTTCTTTTTGTCTTGTTCATTCACTGTTTTTCTCTTTCATTCTTCCTTCCAATGCTTTCCATTTCTCTGTCTTACTCCTTTCTGTCTTTATCACTCTTTTCTGTTTTTTTTAAATTACTCCAGCAATGCTGCTGCCCTAAATTCTTCTCCTCCCTATGACCTTTCCTTCCAACACTCTCAGCTACTGTATGTGCATATACTGTGCATACATATCACTACAATGTGCACTTTTTCCATCGTAGCCGATGCATGTTGAATCCTTATAGCTTTAATTTCATCCCAACTCATATGACACTATTACTACTAGCTTGTCGTCTCAAGTATAGTAATATAAATATTCTCTCTCTCTTTCTCTCCCTCCCTCCAGGTATACACCCATGCACATGTTGATGGCTTGTCGCCTCAGCGACGTGACTGCACAGAGGTGACACTGCGTCTGTCACTCTGACAGCTGGCATTTCACTGTGATCCACTAACTATGGCACTCACATTGCAGACAGGAGATAGATAGAAAGAGATAGAAAGAGGTGGAGAGGGAGAGCGAGAAAGAGAGGTTGTATAAAGCAAAGATCAGCAAAACAATAAAACAAAACACTGTGACAGATGGACAGTTTTGCTTTAATATTTCTGCCCTCATTTTACCCTTGTCTATGAGGATAAAGGGTAAACTGCAATAAGCTTAGTCTGCTGATGCTGCACCACATTAACGGATACGTTTTTAAAGCAAATGTTAATTGGCCAGCTTTTGTAATAAAACCATATGGTCCCATCAGTTATTCCCTTGGCCATGTATAGAGAAATGTTATTGAACAGTTCTACAGTCAATGTGCAGATTGATAGTGATGGTACCAACTAGCGATGAAGAGAATGAGATAATGACAATACAAAAATCTGATTACAAGTGTTTATATTGCAAAAGGACAGAAATGCATGAAGAGTAAAGCAATGATTAGGTGACACCGCTGTATTAGCTGAGTAGGGATTTTACGTTCTGCATTGCAGGGCAGATGGACAAACACACCAAGACCACTCTGTGTCATGGCTCCAGATGCCCTTGACAACCAACATACAGTACTTGAAAGGAAGACTGGTCAGATCTCACAGAGCTCTGCTGACACAAGAGGGAACATTTTGGACTGTCCAAAGGAACCTTTGTGTAAGATGTTCACTGTAAGAGCATATATTGGCTACATTTGGCCTTCCTTTTACTTAGCGCATGGATATACGAGGCCATGGAGCTCTGTTACAGTGGGAATTGGCAGTGATTGTTGGTTGTGGCCATAACTCATGTCTAGCATCAAGGAAATCAAACACAATCCCTACTATCATTACTTTGTTACTAAATTGTTACTTAATTATTTGTGTCAATTGAAAGCTGACAGACAAATAGGTACATCTTGAGATTTATTCATTCTATTTCTTTTATTCTGGTTATTCTGACAGATTTGGGAATACATCATACGTATGCACCTTCAACCCTTAAGCATTCATGAGAAGACAGAGAGAACATGTTGGGTAAATGAAATTATTTTTTTAGCCTAAACTAACAGGGTGAATGTGGTAAGCATTAAACCTGTTAAACATTAGCATGTTAGCATTTTTGTTGTAAGCAAATTGCCGATTGCCGTTAGTGTTTAGCCCAAAGCACCACTGTGCCGTAATACAGTCTCACAGAGCCACTAGCATAGTTGTAGATTCTTATTGTTACCTAGAATATGCAGCATATTTAACCCCTAATTGTTTTGTAAACGAGTTTTAATGAAGAACATGTAAATTAAGGGCTTCTGTTTAGTAGCATCCTGTATAGTACTGAAAATAGAAAAAAAGTCTGGCTTCAAGGAAGTAAAATGAGTAATAATATCTACAGTTTGGCTATGAGAACAGAAAAGTTTGGTGTCCATTAAGGAAGCTGGCAATCTCAGAACTAAGGAAGTTCAGGTCATAAAAGAAATAGAGATCATGAGAGCACCACAGAATGAAACTCAAAAAGTAATGGAGAAATGCATCAGAAGATGATAAAAAGAGGTATAAGAGAGCTACAAGAAAACCTGAGCCATTTCATAGCTTAAAAGAGGGAGAGGCTTGTTAGAAAGAAATGAAAAAAAAAAGTATCAGTTGGGACAGAGCGCTGCATTGATCCCTTTGAGTTTGTCAAAAATCCCTCTTCACTGGGAGAATAGTCTGAAAGCAAGAAAGCAGGACATACAACTCAGCTCATGAAATACACACATGCTAAGAAAGTAGGGTGACCATATTTTGATTTCCATTTTCATGAATTGATTACCCGCCCCCCCCCGGACAATACATGAAAAGTGGACAAGCACTGAAAGTTTATGGGTTTTGGATGTTTTTAGATGAAGAAGAGCTTGATGCAGGGCTTTTATTACTCGAATGCGGCTTGAGTCTTCTTTTTTGAAGGTTTAAATGTTTTCTTGGTCTTGTGTCTAGTTGGACTCTGCAATTGGGAACTGATTAATTTATTCCTAACTGCTGATTCAGGATCAGTTCTACAGACCATTGCCTACATTCATTAGTTTGATGTGAGACGATAGATCCTTCTTATTTATAGAGCCATCCTAACTCCTTAATCACTATATTAGCATTAGAAAAACACTATTGCCTATTATGGTCCTAAACAGGACCCAAATGCTCTGGAGTCAGTCTAGACCTAATCTCGATTGCGTAACTTTGAAATGCTGCTTTTATTTTAAACACACACATGCATTTTTACTTTTCTTTTATCAGTATTTTATGTTGATAAGGCGACTTACCCTTACTGCACATATTATGACAACCATTATGATGCGTTGTACATCGGGCAGTTGTTGGTTTGTGGCAGCCTCTGCATGCAACATGAGTATGCCCATGCAGAGTGATGTAACAACCGTGCCTGTTTACTTTATGTATGTGTATATGTGTGTAGGCACGCAATATCTTGTGTTGGATTCTTTAAACAGACGAGATTGTTTGTTTGTCTAAAACAAATTTCCTTCGGGGCAATAAAATCTCTCTTGTCCTTATCTCATCTCGTCTTGACTTGGACTTGATTAAGTTGGTGTTGACTACAGCCTAGACGCTTGAAATATTATATGTGGTAATGAAATATATGTTCATGGGAGCATTTCCTCGTTTGTGTACTCCATTTCATAATTTTCATAAAGTGATTTAAGCCAACTAACATGGGGGAAAAAAGCGATGCCAAATCCAGTATTGTCTGCTGGAAGGTTAACAGAAGTGCTCCAGCTGTTGAGAGATAGAGGGATATGGGTCTCGTGAAAAAAGAAAAACAAAATATCAGGTAATTGTCGAGACCGAGAACAACTGCAATGGTGAAGGGAGAATCCTCACAGGAGGGCCTATAACGCAAAGGCACTGGTAAGTAACTCACTTATAATTAGGAAAAGCTAATTATAACCAACTTCTGGAGACATCTGAACATAATGTAGAACTACGGTGCTTCTCAGGGTGTTTAGATTACCCAGCCAAAAACATGCTGTGTAATAGACTATTTTGCTAAGCAACACACAGCATTCGGTGGGTAGATCTTTGTTTTCCTCTGTGTACCAAATACCACCAAAAACCGTGTTAAAGCCCATTTTCTAGACATAATGTACAAAATTTAATATGCTTCACACCATCGGATTGGTACTTACCAAAGCATGACAGCGCCTGAAAATTGGTATCATGGCAGGGTGCACACTCTCTCCTGTAGCATTCACGATAACAATGGTGGTAATCATTAGGCCATCAAGAAGCTTGTTGTAGCAAAAAGGAAGTTTTGCTAAAACAATCAGGCAAATATTCTACGCCAACTGTTTTCCAACATACTGTACACGCGAGGCCAATTATGAGCTGAGGATGATGAAACTTATCCTGGTAATTGGACTAAATTGGAATTTCATTTTCACATAATTTTTTAGTCTGACATTGCCTTCATGTTTGGAAAAGGCGAAAGGTTCACCTCATGTATCAGTATATTCAGTATATTATTCTTGATAATATACTAAATAATAATGCATTTTGTTTGTATAGCATTTAGTTATATACCTTTTTTTAACACTCAAAGACACTTTACTAAGTATTAGATTGACTGTCTTTATTTACTTCCATGAAAAGTGTATGATTATTGGTATTGTTTTAAATAAAAATAACAATCTCTGCATAATAGCTATTTTTGAGTTAATTAAATTAAACGGGTTGACCATGTCTTGCTTTGCTCCAGGGCAATCCTTATTTACCAAATACACACCTAAATATTTCTATAATTGTATCTTTGTTAGCTACAGTATGAACATAAATTAACGTATGACATGCTTTGTCATGTCAGGAAAAATTAAACTTTTCCATGTATTCTTTGATACCTTGAATATTACTCCAGGATCTGAAATAATTCTAAGCGAGCTGCTAATTAAGCTGTGAGGGTCTGATAGGAAGAAGAGGAGTTCCCAGGCTTTCCACAGTGTAGTCTATATCCTTGATGTTCCACTTCCTTTGTGTTGGCATTCTAAGCTCTGGTGGATTTATGAGGACTCTGGTTAACTGCTCCTCAGATCTCTGCAGGGTAAATCCAGACAGCTAGCTAGACTATCTGTCCAATCTGAGTTTTCTGTTGCACAACTTTAACAGCTTTTAAACATACACATTTTCCACCAAAACAAGTTCCTTCCAAGCCTATTTTGCAGCGGCACCGTGGCTTTTCTCCTGTGCTTAAGGCCACCCAAGACAATTCTGATCGGTTTAACGGCAATAAACCAGAGCATGTTTTCCTCCCATCCCCTTATGTTATGTGGAGTAGCCAGACTCTCCTCCAGCGCGCTTTGGAAGAGGGTCTGGCAAAGCGAGGCTGTCCACAGTGTAGCAAGGGGTTCAATGGCAACATCATAAGCAGGGAGACACCCCTGTCTCATCTTCGGACGTGCTACACATCCATCAAACGTTCCAACCTCCACTCCCTTACTTCCCACATCGCAAAAGGACACACTATGTCCTGCATTTGCACTGAACATTGCCATTGAACGTAAATGCTGAGGTGCAAAATCATCCAATATGAATGTAAGTCATAGGATTTTGGGCTGCTATAGGAATTGGCACATTGGGTTTTGTGCATGTGTCTTAAAAAGAAGTTCATGCACATTTAGGTAAAAGTAAAGCTGACACTAATAAAATCAGCAGACCCAACAGGGAGACTGAATCTGAGTACATTCTGTGCTTGTAACTGTAACATTTTCTTTGTCTGTTAATCCACTGAGGCTGCTAGTCCTCATGCTAACAATGCACTTCTTGTGTTAAATTTCAATATTCAATATTTATTCCACTTGAGACACAAATTACCTCACTTCATGTGCACCAGAGCATTTTGGATTGGATGAAGGAGGACTTCATCATAAAAAGTGTTCAGTTTAACAATTCAAGTGACATGTGGTTGATCTGTTTTTTTTTGTTGTGTGTTAAAGGTATAGTGCGTAGTTTCTGTCGCCCCCATGAGGAATTCTAAGTAATGACAAAGCTGTGAGCGCGTCCACATGATACAAGCCTTACTTGACCACGCACCACCCCCATGCCCCCTTCACACAGTTGCTTGTAACCAAGGAGGACACAGAGGATTAAAAAACTCACTGGAGTTTCTGCGCGGAAAAGTCACAGGACGACAATCTTCTAAACATACCATACTGAGAAATACAGAGAGAGTTGTGAGCTGATGGTCCTAATTATCTTTGTAGCAACTTATTTGGCAATGGCTTGAATGTAACGGACGTTCATAAATATCAAAAAGTTACGCACTGAACTTTAAAAGACAACTGAAACGTAACTTATTAAACTGGAACGTAACTAAGAGGAGGCCAAAAAAAAAAGCAGAAAAACAGACTTTTACCCAGCAAGGTAAAATGCAACTATGCTAGGTGAGTTGAGACAAATTGACTGAAGAATGACAGGCCGGCCTGATGTGTAAAGAAACATGAGAGAATATCATTATCTGCGCTGATGCTTCCGTGCAGCTAAAGAACGCCAACAGGCCTGTCTGGAGAGGGACGGCAGCCTTATCAGAACTTCAACAGACGACTGGCGTTTTTCTTCATTTATTTCCACCAGATTGCCAGATCAAGACTGGCATTTCCATCAGGTCTTGCTTGTTGAATGCAAGTACGTGTTTGCCTGTGAGAGTGACTTTGTGTGTGAATTTTCATTTTATGGTAATCCAGGTAAATGTGAAGAGGGCAGTTTGGTTGTTGGAATATAGGTTATTTTAAAAAAAGAAAGCATTTGACTCCTCATTAATAATCTCACCGAACGTGCTGACATTTGCTTTGCTGAGAACATCTGTCTGTGACTCAACCCCGGAGATGCTATTGTGTGTGTGTGTGTGTGTGTGCGTGCGTGCGTGCGTGCGTGTTTGGCTCTTTCCAAAATACCTTAATCTCTTTGCTTCAATGCTTCCACTTTTCTAATTTCCCCTGCATCTCCCCTGCTTCTTCCTCTATTCCTTCTCTAATTACCCTTTTCTTTACCATCACTTCCCCACTTAGCATATGAATTGGACCCAGAACGTCTCTGTGTAGTTCACTTATTATGTTTGCACGTATGTGGATGAAAAAGTACGGCTCTCATAATGAAATACACTGAGAAGTGTATTATATTCAATTACGGCTGTGACTGCAACAGGAGTTCCAGTGTGTCTTTTGTTTCTAGAAAGTAATGTATATGCTCTTGAAATATAATTAGATAACACACAGGGATGTTTTCTGAAAGCTAATGTAATTGCTATGCTCTTGTTTCACCACAGTTTCTCTGTTTCCCAACTCTCTCATATTTGTCTTTTACATGTTTGAAGTATTTAAGCAAAATGGTTAGACAACTGTGTTTGATCCTAATATGTATTGGAAAGGTGAAATGAAGGGCAGGGTTTTTTTTTCATTATTGCCTGCTCTTAAAGGAAAAAGA
Organism: Etheostoma spectabile; assembly: GCF_008692095.1. NCBI lineage: Eukaryota > Metazoa > Chordata > Actinopteri > Perciformes > Percidae > Etheostoma > Etheostoma spectabile. The sequence goes on from NC_045751.1 coordinate 644,819, forward strand.
AAGCCTATAATGACTGGAATGGGTTTATGAAAGCTGATCTTCCCAGACTGAAATTACTGATAGTACCACAGTCTTATTGATACAGTAGCACATGTTTTTGCCTTCTGTTCTATTTCCATATATATTTCTCTTTTGTATGCAGACTACAATTGTTTTGTGTTGCTCCTGTATTTTTGTCATGTTATCATTCCAGTATTTGTATAATATAATCAGTGGCGGAAGAAGCATTCAGATCTTTTACTTAAAGTGCTCATATTGTGCTCATTTTCAGGTTCATAATTGGATTTGGAGGTTATATCACAGTAGGTTTACATGGTTTAATTTTCAAAAAAACACCATATTTTTGTTTTACTGCACATAGCTGCAGCTCCTCCTTTCACCCGGTGTGTTGAGCTCTCTGGTTTAGCTCAGGCATCTCACTTCTGTTCCATCTGTGTCGGGAGTAGCTAGGGGCTAACTTTGTTACAAAGGGACGCACGTTTGTCACGGAAGTAAAGGCTGGACTACAATAGAGCGGTTTGGGGCAGTTTGTGAACAGTGTTTTCTGTTGGAGATGGTAAGTCCCTTTGGTGCGGACTTTGGACTTTTTCACTTTGAAAACCTATAACATGCACACACAAAAAAGTGTATAACAAAATAAAAAGGGGAAAAAACAAAAAGCATAATATGAGCACTTTAAGTACTAATACCACACCGTAAAATTCCTACATTGAAAATGTCACTTAAGTAAAAGCATGTAAGTATTATCAGGAAAAATGTACTCCTAGTTTTAAAAGTACTCCATGCAGAAATATCCACACATTTTAGAAACTGGAAATTGTCCAAACAGTTGTGTGTTTAATAATTTCAGCTGGACTCTTGATATTATATTGTTGGGTAGTTTGATTTATAATAAAACATTGTATTTTATGAACTACATGTGTTTTTATGTGCAAAACTCTCAGGAGGTTCTCAGCAGCTGGCCTTATAGAGCGCTAAAACTCATTCATACACACTCACACTACAGTAATCTAGAAGGAGGCAGATGAGCCAGGGTCTTAAATGTGATTAATATCTTAAAATCAATCTTAAAACAAAGTGGAAAGCAACTCAGCGTGGAGGAATACGATATAGCTTTCTTGATCTGGTGAGGAATTTGACTGGGGTGTTTGACATGTTGCTGTTGGACACGTGTCAACACACGTCTTGACTGAAAAAGTATTAATTGGCTATTAACTAAATACAGCATTAACCACCTTTACAGCAATTTTTGCAACTAATTTACTACAATTTAAGTCCTTTTTGTCAGTTTTTTATGTTATATTTAAAGCAGTGGCAGGGGGAACTCTGGAATTGAAAAGGCCTTTTAAGTTTATAAATAATGAAAAGAAACACTACTGAAAGTAAAAAATTGTTTAGACTTATTTACAAATGTGTTCATTTTTTGGGATTGCTTCAGACGAAAAGAATACTGCACATGCTTGCAGGAATCTAAGGGATTTAAATGTGATAAGAGTGCACACGGATGACAGGATCAGGGCAGAGAGAGAGAGAGAGAGAGAGGTTTTCAAGCCACCATATCACACCGTCTAGTCCCTTCTCACATAGCTTTTCCCCCTCATTTCCTGATGAGCTTAATGAACTGAGAGACTCACCCCTTTAAACCTGATGAGGTCAGGAAGGCTGATATGTGCTCATGTCAAATAACATAGCTGCTATGTCGAATGCCAGAGTTTTCTGCATGACAACAGAACAATATCCCAAAGGGAAGTAGAATTATGTTAGATATATCTCAATATTTGTCCAAATTTTAAAGATGCTTTAATCATCCAATAAAGTCCAGCAATGCTGCTTTATAGCATGCAATATCTTACTCATGGTTGGTCTCATTTCTCTAATGAAAGTGTAACAGGATGTGTTGTCAGACAAATAGTGGACGTTGAATGATGTTCAGCTCTGCCTCAGAGTCTCTCTCATCTCCTAGTATGCAGTATTGTGCATTTAGTAGTAGTATAGTATTTAATATTCCATGTGATCATTGTGTCTGAGTGGTCACCTCTTCGAAAAACAAGAGGAAAGCTTTCCCCATTTCCAATTAACATTCATGTGTTTTTTTGTTTTTAAAAAAGGAGCCACATCATAATAAAGCATTTGACCTATTCATTAAAAGAGAGTCTGGTAATGAAGTGGAACATAACACGAATTTAGTCATTGAAAGAAGGGGTTGCTGTCAATTAATAAACTACACAGTGAGTGACAACAGCATGCAGCAAGCGGCTTGTCTAGAAAAACACTTGAGAAAGTTTCCCTTTATTAGTTATGAGTATGTTTGAAAATCAGTGGCGCAAATACACCATCTCACTACAGACGTGTGGCAATTAGACGGAAAAGAGTAAGGAAGATCAGAGGAGGGACGCAGAATCCGCACGCATTAGGGCGTCCAGGTAGTCTGGTTCTCACCAGACCGAGCTTGATCTTTTAAAACTGAGCTTGGTCTGGGGAGTCTGTTCTGTATTTTCTACTGCACAAGAGACGTGATCAACGGGCATAGCTCAAATGACTCTGTGCGCAACTGGATAGTCCTTCAACCAATCAAGCCAACAATCTGGGTTACATACATTGCAGACAGCGGCATCAGTGACGTCCTGCCGGTTTCTGCTCATTGGCCGTCCCTTCTCTATTGTCATCTTGTTAAACCCGTCAATAGTGCGGCAGGTGGATAAGCCAGTTTGTGATTGATACCCGCAAATTCGTAACGGAAGCAGGATAGTGGCTGAAACCCAGCTGGGTAAACCCCCCAGTCTAGCGTCCAGGATGATCACAGCCTCTTGCTGGGTTACTCAAGAAGAGATATCAGATCACGGAGCCGGGGTAACGCCACCCACTGTGTTGGAGAAAATTGTCAACTCAACTCACAATTCTGAATAGATAAACGTCCACCAACAAATACCACCCCTGCCATTTACTTGATATATCTCTCTCTTTAAAGTGACATCACTCACCTCGGCGATTCCTAACAAGCCAGAGCACTTCAGCAACATGTGTGCCACAATGAAATGGGATGGACTGACAGAGGAAGTGAAACTATATACGTCTCGTTAAATGTTATATGTCAGCCACACAGAAAAGAGTGGGATGAGATCTATCTCCTGCCCCTTTTGAATCCTTTCTTCTATGACACCTCTCAAACTCTGTCTGTGAGAGAAGTGTAGTGTATGTGTGCACATGTGAGACAATCCACCCATCACATTTTTCCCACACTTCAAATGGCAGCCACCCTGTTGACATTTGTGCACTGCAGCCCTCGGAACCTGAGGCCTGAAGACTGCACTGACAGAAGTTTGTTTGTTTGTTTGTTTGTTTGTTTGTTTGTTAAAGCTCGTCTCTTCCTACTTTGCCAATCTGCCTCTTTCTATCATATTGGAGCACTGATTACCATTTTTTTCCACCACGAGGAAGGATCCATCAGGGTTATACATGAGCTATCAAAAGGCTCAAAGCCTTGCTGCTTTGTCTTCCAATGAGAAGCAAGGCGGCACATCAAACAGCTGACAAAACCTGGGTAAAAAGGGAATATTTTATTCATAGCTGTCAACGAATGGGAAGCTTGAGATACTAAGGACAGGGGGAACCTGCTGCAATTTAGATCCTGAACTTGATGTCTCCACCATTCAGGCCATGGGGGTGTTTTGATGAGGAAATGTGATCAGAGCAGCTGCTGACGTCTGAAGTGTGTCACGACACAAGGGGGTGATATTTACAACATGCAGAGATTTCTCTTCGATTGCTCTCTCTTTCACACGACATCAAGCCTCTAGATGTATTTGTGGCTGGGGTAGAGTTTTAAAACTTTTAAACTTCAATTACTGTAACCCTAAATTGCTTTTGTGCCACCATGCAAATTAAAATGTTATCCATGAAGCAGCTGCGATTGTCTTAGATTTTTAAAGCAACTTAATTTAAAAAACAAACAAACAGCTGAATCTCATTTCAAATGTATTGCAGACTCAGTGAAAGGTAAACATAACTAATAAAATAGTTTTTTTTCTATGTTAGCAACACAAATAAAATTCCATTCAACTCCAGTTCCCTTTTGAGGTGCCAGAAGTCTCCAGACCTCAGCAGATACAACCCAAACTTTTAGCGTGGTATAGAGTATTTATGGTGATTTGGATGACACTTAAACTACTTTGGTTCTATTTACTGACAGCAAAAATGATGGTACTCTTCAGAAGGCCTTAACCTTTGTTCCTACATGTACGTGGATACAATTGATACAAGTGTTCAAACTGTTTAACAGCCAGCTGATTTCTACCAAGCCTAACCACAAAAAGGCTGTTGTCTCTTTAAATATCAGTCTGTCCCCTTTGGACCAAACCTTACGGTCATGGACTGTAACTTACCTCCACTATTGTCACGAGGCAGATTTCTTTCTGCGTTGATGCAACAACTTCTCCCTCCTCCTCCTCCTCCTCCTCCTCCTCCTTCATGCCTTCACTGCTCGTCCTCTTAGATGGCGCTGCAGAGAACAAGTAAAACAATTTAAGCATCAAGCGGCCAGAAGATAAAAAGTGCCATCATCAGCCATTAGCTGAAGAGTGGACATAGAGCTTCAAACCAGCAGTATTAAAAACTGAGCCATTATATCAAATCAAAAGAGGACGAGTATCCAGACATGTGTGATTGCATGTTTATTCAGGCATATTCGTGATTGTGTACAAAGTGCCTAACTGTCTGATCGCTGATATGATCTTCAGGTTTGAAAGGCAGGTTGTAAGATGGGATATGAACCTTGATTCTGTTCCTGTATGTGTGTGTGTGTATTTTTAGGTTCATCTGAGGTGTCAAGAGCCAAAGTGTCTGTCTCTGGCAGATTGGTTCATCTCACTTTTTCAGTAGCTGTGATTATCAGTCGGGTGGGGCCGTGCGTGTGTGTGAGAGAGAAAGAGACAAGAGGTTGTTGGTTAGCCAGAGGTGATTTGTGTGTGTGTGTGTGTGTGTGTGTGTGTGGTGGATTTATGAGTCAGGGACAAATGCAAGCGTGCCAAGCTGACAGTCTCCATCACAGAGGCCTGATGTGAAGGGACAGGTCATGTCAGAACACAGGAGCAGCAGTTTCATCATCTACAGGCCTGGTGGGAGAGAGACAAAAGCCCACAAAGACACCCACTCTTAGCTGACAGGGTTTGTTCCAGTGCACTGATTGGCAAATGAATCCATGGAAGGACACAGGTAATCCCGTGCTTTATCACACACACACACACACAATAGAAAAGAAATCTGATTTGCATCAGTCGATCAAAGGCAGCATTCAGACACGGGAGTCACAAGTGGAAATGATGCAATGTAATTGTTCTCATCAGAACAAGAAGGTTGCTTCTCGCTCCTCCAGAGGCGAACGCATACACATGATGCGCTTGGCTGAGCAGAGAAGTTTAGTTTCCGGTCCCAGGCATATAAGTATTTTCAATAGACAGTGAGGCTGTCAATGTTATCAAAATAAAGGCAGGGGACTGAGTCATGCTGAAATCTGACAAGCATTTTTTAAGGGTCGGTTACTACTTAACACTAGACGTAAGTGGGAAAATACACTGACCAGAATTATAAACACTTTGGTTTTTGCCCCCATTTTTCATTAGATGAACTCAAAGGACTAAGACTTTTTCTATGCATGTTTTGTCATACAATCATACCACACTTTAAAATACAGTACATCTATTCAGTGTCACATAATAAAGATGCCAATGGATTCATTTGATTTGAATTTATATTTTTGTTATTGACTGCTTCTATTATAAACGTCAAAAACAGAGAGACACATCTTGGAGTTTACACACATCTCTTCCAGATGGAAACTTTACATGCTAAACCATTAGCGACCACATTAAAAATTGAGCCAGCAATGCAGCTGCACTGGAACAACGCGGGTTAAATGTTTTTCATGAGAGCATCTTGATAGGTTGCTGTTTTGGGTGAGTGAAGCATTCTTTATCCTTGTTTCCTGGCCAGAGTTTACAAACTGCCCAACTAGCTGAACCTCTGAACCTCACTCTGACCCGTTTCCCTGACATTTAGCGCAGCTGTCGCCTTGAGTTTCTTGATGTTGGCTATTTGAACATTTTGATGCCAATTCTCTGTTGAGTAAAAGAGACAAGGCAAAGAAAGATAGAGCAGGAGCGTGCTATTCCTCAAGCATACCATTGGTCAGAAAAACCTTTATGAATCCACAAAACTGGCTCTCTGATGATATTTACAGGATATTTCTTGCAGGAAAATGGAAGACATGTAATAAACCGCAGAAAGTTTGTTTTACAAAATAAAAGTACTTTGGTGTCTGAAAGTTGTGGGAAGCAATCCCCACCATGTGCTTATTAATAAACGCTCGTTGTTTTTAGTTTCCTTCTTGTTAGCAATGCCAGCTCGATAACTCTGACTTATTAATCCCGCTGCCAAATGAGCCTGTCTAGTTTTCTATCTCTGGTAAATAGCTCCCATTGAGATTTGAAACATATGTGGTTTTTGTTAGGCGGGAAGTGATAGTACAAGACATAATTGAAGACTATGAGGGGAATCTCGCTAATGCCACAGTGCCAAGTGTTGTACAGTTTATTCAATCACTGACATTCACGGGCCAGGAAAAAGAATCAGACATTCTCCCAAGGGCTTTTATGTTTTTTTTAAACTTTGTTAAAGATGAACAGAAATCCAAACAGCAGCAGCTATGGATAGGTATTTATATTGCAAAGTGGAGGATACAAGGACTGAGCCGATGTAGAACCAAAAGGGCTTCCAGTGAAGATAATGCTATGCATGCTCCACTTTCTTCTGACGGTTTACTGACCTTTCCCATAGTGTCCTTCACAAAACAGGAATTGTTTGCCCCAGTAGTCATGGCTGAAATATACAGTATTAAGGCTTTTGAGACGATCCACCCACAACGCTGCTCCTTGTGTAAATAGAACTTTTACTGTGAGCAGTCATTCCTGCAAGATGCATAACAAGTGTATGCATGCACACAGGCAGAACCACATGCCCAAACCTATTGTTATCGGTGCTTGTGTGTGAGAAGGGGAGGGTTTGTAGCACAACGGTTATAATGGACTAATAAACCTGGTAAAATATGGTATCGCTTGGTCATTTTTACTGGGTTTTTCCACCAACTTTTGTCAATACAATAGATTCTTTTGGGCACATCTGATTTTTATGAATCCCTACATTTTTGAATCTAATGAGAGCAGGAATACTAGAGCTAATATAGAATGACAAACATTTGCATAAAGCAAGCACATTTGTCCACTCCCATGTTAATAAGAGCATGAAAAACTTTCAAATATTCTTTTTAAAGTGCATTTAGAAGAGAAAAACAACGTGCGATTTTGTTTGTGATTAATCGCAATATGAATCATGCAATTGATCATGAATAAATATTTAATTCAACTAAAAGTCAATTAGCATCAATTTATTTCATTGTCTCAGTGATCATCCACCACTCTCAGTACCATATCAACTTTCACAGACTTTCCTCTCAACCAATGATGATTCAGGCTGAAGGATATTTAAACCACCTTAACTGGAACATCTCATCTGTACATTAAACTAGAAATTCCAATTTTGGATGATAAAACTCAAAATAATTTAATAAAACATCAACTTCCCTCAGTTGAATTGCTTTCATCCTGTAGTTAAATGAAGACTCAGTACTGAATGCTGAGCCAGGGGCTTTTCCACCATGCTGTAAGTGGACTTCTGTGTGAAAACACTGTATGTTTTAAATTTCTTGGGATCAGTCCAACCGTCTCTAGTGAGCACTTTGCTTCTGGTACAGTGTCTACTTCCTGTCTCTCTGCATCAGTGAGACGAGAACATCCCTCCCCTCCGCCACAAGCATTCTTCATTTCCATCAGCTCCTTTCCCAAACTGTAAACACTCCCTCACCCGCTGTTTGCGGCTGTGATCTCTAACCTGGGTGGCTTATGGGAGCTGCAGTCCTACTGATGTGACCGTGCCCCAGTCACCTCCCGGGTGTTTTCTGGCTGAGTGGAGGCGGTCTCACAGAGTTTCCTCGGGTGACCGAGCCCGACCAGGCCCAGGTCACACGCTTGGAGATAAAATCGCTCACCAACACTCTGCTGGGGAAACTCAGTTGACAGTTGGTCATTTATTCAGCACATTTGTCAGCTGTTTCCTGTGGACAAAGTGTCAGCTGCTATGTAGAGCAAAGACAAAATGGTATTGTGAAGAAGGTAAACACCCCTTACATCAAAATATGCATAAACCAACTATGTCACAGCCAATGTAAGGAAGCAAAGCTCTAGTATAAATAAAAGGTTTGAATAAATAAATTACAATTTATTTTCCAATAAGAAGACTTTAGATTTAAGACCGGTTTCCTTGAGCTGATCATCAGATGGCATCCTCATTATGAGCGTCTAGTGCAATATGTTGTTCCTGGTCAGATATTGTACTGTGTTGTTATGTGTGTCAATTGTCAGAGAGGAAGAATTGAAGGTTACAATAAACAGTCTGGTGTTAGGTGACCAGCTTAAATCAGTAGAAACAGTTTCCACTAGCTTTTTTGGTTCTTTGGCTTGATTCTGCATCCCTTGACTTTAACTCACTGCCTCTTAGTGCATATTTCATTTAATTAAATTTTTATTCAAGCTTTTATTCAAAGTGATTTACAATTAGTGCTTTCAACCATTTGGGTACAAAACCAAAATTGCAAGAATCAAGTACACTAACTTTAGCAAATAGGCTGATCCGCTGAAGTGCTACATTTAGAAACAATTAGAGGAAGTGTTTTATGTCACGGGTCAAGATGCAGTCTGAACAGATTTGGTGTGCGACGGAAGATAGGTAGAATTTCTGCTGTCCTGATGTCAATGATGGGCTGGGCTCAGGGTTGAACATCTCCTGGATGTAGGATGGGCCTGAGCCATGCGCAGCATGAGGCAAGTACCAGTGACTTGAATTGGATTCGAGCCGCCACCGGGAGCCAGTGCATGGTGCAAAGGAGCAGGGCAGTGGCGTAAAACTAGGGTAAATTGAAGATTAGCCAGGCTGCAGTATTATTCTGGATTAGCTGCAGAGGTCAGACGGCACATACAGGCACACCAGCTAGAAGCAAGGTGCAGTGGTCTAAGTGAACGTGACAAGACCCTGGACCAGAACCTAGGTGAGGAACAGACTTATCCTCAAAGTTGTGGAGAATACTATCTGCAGGAGTGGGTTGTCACATCCATGGCAGCGAAGGGCAACTAGTCATCCAGAGTCACACCCAGGTTCCTCCCAGTCCGAGCCGGGGACACCTTGGACTTCTCAGTAGTAAAGTAGATGCCTTCCCTAGAGAAAGAGCAGCCCAACCAATGAGGTGTCAGCCAGAGACACAGCAATGTGAGCTGCCACTTGGGTTTCAGATGAGATATGATGAGTGGAAAACTCATCAACTCAAGATCAGAGGAATTAAACTGAATTTTGTTGTTTACAAGCGCATCCCAGGGAGGGTGAGATGTGTTTTGAAACTCCATCCTGTAGAACTGTCTTTTGTTTTCTATTCACTGCTGTCACTGACATGAAAAAAAAGGGAGACAAAAAATGCTTCTTTTCTATTCCAACAAAAAGTTAAAATGTGTGATGTTTGATTTCTCACTGCAACTACTGACCTTTATTAGGATTACTATCAAATAAAGCATCAAATTAAAAAAGGACTCAAGCTGGCTCAATCAGATGATTTCACAAGTCCTGGAAACACCTTTTATTTTTAAAAAGCTATGTGCTTGTTTCCATGTGTTTGTGAAGTAGGAGAGAAGTAGGCTTCCTTGTAACATCTTTTTCAATTTTAGCATCCTGCATCCAAGCCTACCTCCCTGCACGCTCTTGTTTAGCTTAATCCCCTGTCAGTTCTCACCCTATCTCCTTCACTGCACCAGCACGATTACACTGCAGCCACTGGCCCAGGTTAGAGAGAGTTCAGCACTCTCAAGCTCAGCCCCTCGGCCCCTAAAGGACATTGATTCCTCTGACCTATGTGGGACTGTTCTTCGACCGACCAACGCTCACCGAGCTTCTTGCGGCATGCTTCAGTGCGCAGCTAATTTCCCAAGGCTCAGTACACCAGGCTATTAGCACTGACGCTAAACACTAGCTGCCACAAGCTGCTGCCTTGGTGAGATCCATAACCAGGCTGGTGGGAGACTCACAGGTTCTCTGAAACACTGCAGGCTTCCACTGGCTACTCATGCATGTCGTTGTCTCTTGCAGAACCTGGTTCCCACTAAAAAGGCAATTTCAGCAGGAGATGCTGCTGATGAGCCAGCTGTTTCTGAAGCATGTATAGTTACTGTTTTACAAAATGGACTCTGGAGCTATCTTAATGTTTACCCTGAGTTTGTTTTGCCAGTTCTAAATGATCAGACACAACAGGCATGAAGCACTTAAGTTCCCTCATATTCTTACAAAGACAAGTTACACGTAGTTAACAAGTTATGCTGACAAGATCATAATTCAGCAGAGACCTGTTACGTTACACCTCCTCTATAAGGGGACAAGGGGTCCAAGGCCCTTAGAGGCTCCTCAGAAATTCCGCAGGGGGGGCACCAAAATATTGTTAATTTGTTTAAAGTATTTCACTACAGAAAAATACTCCGCACATCTTTACTGTGAGACAAAAAATATATTTAATAGTAGGCAACGCTTTAGTAGTCCATCATCAGGCAAAATTGATAAAGGGAGTATTTTTGCAACTTTTGAAAGTTTACAAAACTGAAAATGTCAGTGAATTAACAAATTATTAGCGTATAGAAATTAGCCAATTTTTGAAAAATAAACACATGGACAGTAGAAGGGGGTTCCTACTCCATCTCTCTCTCTCAGTTAAGAGGGTCGTGGCTTAAACAACGTGGAAGACCCCTGACTCAGACAATTACCTACCATATAATGAGTTAGTGTTTGCATTCGTCTATGATACAACACCTGAGAGACCACCTGTAATGATGGCCAGACATCAAAAATCCATACATCCATTATCTGTAACCGCTTAGCCTATTCAGGGTTGTGGGGTGCTGGAGCTGAACCCAGCTGACTTTGGGCGAGAGGCAGGGTACACCCTAGTCAGTTTGCCAGTTCATCACTGGGCGGAAAGACAGAAACTGTTAATGCTCACATTCATATGTACAAGCAAATTAGAGTCAACAATTAACCTGATTTTCACACAATAAGTGTCTTGTGAACCAATGGTATGTGTTGATTACCACAATGGAAATAAGTCCTGGCCTGTGTGTTTTTATCCGTGATTGTATTTGATGTCTTTTTATGTGTAAGACATTCTTGATGCAATTAAATGAATCAAATCAAAATTTTCTAAACTATGCACGTCTTTGGACTGTGGAAGGAACTGGAGAACACCGACACAAACTTACAAACATGGGAAGAACATGCAAAACCCACAAAGAAGAGCCAAAGCCGGCCAGCGGTTTGAAATCCGGAACCATCTTGCTCCACAAACATTGGTACCTAAACTCAAATCTTGCTTGACCCTTACACGAGGAGTTCAGAGGTCAAGGTCAGTTTTAGAACAGCTGCCCAAGAGCTAGAAGTCTGTACCTTGTGCAAAGAATGACCCTTTATGCAATCATAGAATATCATAAAGGCACACGTTTGTAGACAATTCAGACCATCCTGACCAAAACTGTAGCAGAGCCCACTTATCACCCTGGGTCATCATCCTGGGTTGAATCCTATGAAGCTGTGCAGCTGCTGTCTATCCCTCAGAGGTGTGACACAGCGGGGACAAACACTGCCTCCAAACAAATAACCTATATCCAATCACCATGAAAACTGACCCTGACCAAACCCACCCACCCCAGGGCTGGGGACACAACAGCATGATAAGCAGCTTTTCAACCTCGACTCTGGTCTGGACTGCGTGTCCCTCCCAGCCCATCCAGTTATGACGCCAGTTGCCAGAGGCCAGTGTGAATCTCATATACAGCAGCCGCTATCAGTCGGTCCGTAGGGGCGGCTGGCACTCAGTCAGGGCAGAGATAGTCGTGAGTCATGTGAGCTCATTCTGCGTTCGCTCTCCGCTCCATAGTGCGACGAAATAATCACACCAATAACACTCGCCGGTTCTATTTCAACACAGGGGCTCTGAGGAAGGAAATTAAAGAAACAAAGAGGAACCAGACTCTGCTCTGGATCTCACATACATTTTTCTGCCCTCCGTGTCGCCAAGTGAGGACGCCCAAGGCAATAAGGCTTACAGCCTGTGGAGGGAAATATTTTACTAAAGATTTGTTGCTTTCAATAATGTGGCTGTTTCTATTGCACAGGAGGAGGGGAGAGAGGTTGGAGAAAATGTGGTGCACATACAGTCTCTTATAGTGTCTTCAATTTGCCATAGACACCTTATTCTTGTACCCAGTTGATATAATAAGGAAAGTGTATGATTAGTATGCCTATGGGAGTTAAAAAAAAAAAAAAAATTTCTCCCCCCCCCACAGTTCTATTTCTGTCCTTGATACTACTATCACTGCCCGTATTTAAACCTTGGCGTGTTGGCTTATAGCCGGACCCATTGAAGATCCCCTGGGACTCAATTGCTTGCACAGGCTCTCCTCGTTCTGGTTTAAACAGGCTAACTCTCCCTTGGCTAATCCCCTGGAAAGGTGCCCAGCCCTGGGGACAATGGCCCAAAAAGCCATCCCAGTCTCTGGAGCTTTGAATAGGTGCTCTGAGGGTCTTTTTGGCCTCAGAGACAAAACCTCTAAGCCTCAGTGATCCTCAGGATGAGCCAGAAAAATGCAGCCCAGGCGAGCCAATGGCAGCTAGTCATGCAGGTAGCATCTGAGCATCAGCAGTTTCACAAAGACAGAGGAGAGAGTGGGAACCACAAGAATTGACTATCACCACTGGTCAAAATGAACACACGGACACGCACACACCCCCACCCACCTCTATCCCTTCCAGTTCACAAACTTTTACTACTTAAGGCTAACATTTGGCATGGGGATATTACAGTTTATAAGTGGTGTTTCGCAGAGGGAAGAAGTGTGTATGTGTTGTGAGGGAAGGATCCCTTTCATCTTCTCTCTCACACACACACACACACACACACACACACACACACACACACACACACACACACAGAGTTCTTTCTAATGTGATGACGGAGCAAGAGGTGTAACCATGCTTCTGTATGTGTAGCAGCCACTGTGAGGTTGGGTGCAAGTACATCAAAAAGAGAGAGAGGGACTTGAGTGCAGTGATACACAGTGAACAGGACTATAGAAAACTTAAATGAAACAATTATTAATATATATCAATAAATATGACATTATTATGTTGATTATTGGCATAAGTAAATGTCATGAAGGCAAAAGCATCTGGACTGTCTTTGAAAAAATGTATGTATTTTGTCAACTGTATAAGTTATGTTTATTTCTTCACAGTGTGACTCCCAAGACATACGAGAAGTGTTTTAGAGAGTAAAATGACTTAGGTTTTACTGCTCTGTCTCTGTCTGTGATATCAATACATATCTGTGAGATTTGTGTTCCGTTTTATTTATGTGTCTTTAAGGTCCTACAACCATTTTTAACATTCAAGTGACCTTACTTAAAAAAATGTGTTCATATCTTGACTGTAGACAACAGGGTTGATGTTTTACAAGCTTTTTTACAAAATAAATCCAGACGAACAATAAACTGTAAAAATGACCTTAGGGTTAAGGGGGTTAAATGGGTGATTATAAAAAAGGAGACTACATTTTGCATAAAACTGGGAAAAAGCAAATCTCACATGAAAAATTATGTGAAACTACCACTCTTATACAGTAAGTTTGGCATTCTACCGTAAAACATGAATTGTAATAATCATGATTGACTAATTCATTAGTTGACCATTTACTTCTGAATCTTCATGTCTTTTTCTTCCCTCCCTCCAGCACAATTAGCTGCACTACAAGTCAAGTCACTTTTATTTATACAGCCCAATATCACAAATCTGCCTCAAGGTTCTTTACAATCAGTACAGCATACAACACCCTCTATTCACAGACCAAGTTGAATGAAGAAAAATGACGAGAAACAGAGGAGGTGTTCCTCTCCCAAGACGTATAGACAATTAGATGTTTGCATTTACATTTAATGTAGTGTTGACACTCAGCATGACCACATTAAAGATGGATTGTAAATATAAGAAGAATGGATCTGGGAGGTCATTGAGCAACTTCCACACAGATAGGACCTGAGCCACACCTCTCCACCACGGACACCAGATAGGAGGACTACACAGAATCACAAGAGTGAAGCTCAAACACACCATTCCCCACCAACTCCCAGTTCTGCCTTTGAGGAAGGGTGTAAGATTCAGGAAAATTACACAAACCTTTCTGTGTCATGGTCTTCCAGTCAAGGTATTCCCTCTCAGGGTAAAAAAAAAAAGTGGCTGGTGTGTATTGAAGCAGGCCAACATGGACTATGGGCAACTGGTCAGTTCAAATAATTGGAACGAACAATGACACAATTCAGAAAAATACATGGAGGAGTAGATATTACTCAAATTTAAATGTAAAATCTGATAAATCATAGTTGGATCACTCATTGTATAACTTATTGGTAACTTGTTTAAAATTTACTGAGCAGTCTACCATGAAGACAAGAAGGCTCTGTGATGTCCCAATGCTATAATATACATGGTTGTGCAAAACCAGGAGTCAAGAAGACAGGAGACTTATGACCTTGCTCCATGTTTTGTTGTCCAACAGGGCTTTTGATGTTTTGACTGTTTAAATAGTCCTGCACAGCATGCAGTGTGGGAGGCTATTCCTTGGAACCAAGTTAAAATTGATACATGAATCTAAAACCACAGAGACCGACTAGAAAGTGTTCTGTTATTCATCACACAGTAAGAAAGTAAATGTTTCGAAAACTCAAGCACCTCTCTTCTCTGGGATTTGGACACAGATGCAAAGAGTGGCATTTTCTAGGAAAGTGACAAACAAGTGGAACATGGGGGTGGTTTTAGATAACAAGCAGCACAACACGAGGGAGGAAAGTGTTAGCACTTCACAGCATTCATTATCACATCTAATTAGCATAATAAGTACAGTAGTTATGCAAAGCTGTTATAGGGAACCTGCCAAAGAAAGGTTAGCTCTTTAACTACTGAGGAAGAGTCAAAGATCAAAACACACACACACACACACACACACACACACACCTTCAATGGTCAAACTATTATTCAAACTTCAAATAATTTCCTAAACGGCATGCCATAATATACAGTGTATACTATATACACAGTATATAGTAGAAGTCACAAATGTTTTCAAAGAAAAATTGAAAGTTCAACAAATTTACTTGGGCATCCCCCTATTCTATCAGTCAACTAATCGGTTGTTTTAGTCTTGGGCAAAGGCTACAATTACTTTAGTTGATCAGTCATTTTTTAAATAATTTTTCATGCTGAATGACTTAATGAACATCAAAGAACCTTTCTGCGAATCGGTGGCAAAACAATATTTAAAGTGATGCTTTTGTATGATTCTTTGTGGAGAAACTCAGTTTTACAGATCTGTCACTCAAATCAACTAATGGATTAGTCAACAAAATCACATGAGAGTTAGTCGACTAATAACTTCTTTAGTCGAGGACAGCCCTAGAACTCATACAGCAATATTTTTATAATGGTAGTGAGCAGTTGGACTGGTTCAAACTAGTATTTAGCTTCATCTGGGATTGGAACGGTAAAAGTATTTTGGCAGCTGTCCAGCTTGCTTACTTGCTTTTCTGCTGCTTTGGAGAAAGACTTTAACATGTTGCTTACATTGTCACTTCCTGTGTGTGGAAACTTCCCTGCAGTGACCTGACATATCGGACACCAAATTACATTTCAGAAAATACGCTGAATCTGAATTGTCTCACTTGCTGAGCAGGATAATGCTGCAGATCTAATTTACAATTTTGTCTGATAAGATATTTGTATACGTATAGTTTGAGAAACTTATGTCCTTAATTTAAAGTAAAGTAGTCTTTACAAGAATAGCATTGTTATCATACACACAAGCACACACGCTGTCTGTCTTTAGACCTAAAAACAGACTTCTCTCATCTCTCAGCTTACTGTGGTTTTGTCTCCCTTATCGTGGAATAATGGGGTCAAACTTACAGCCAGACTGGGGAAAAACAAAGCCAACATGCACTTCACTAACCTGTTTATTCCTACTAAAGCCACAGAGCATGAAATGCACCCGTTCCCTCATGACACAAGAGCAAAACCACAGTCTTTACGGGGCTTATTAGAAAGCTTCCACACACTCTGAAAGCAGGAAGGAGAAAAATAGAAGGAGCGGAGGGAAAAGCAGTGTCAAAAAATATTTTGATCTCTGCTTCAACAACAAAATAAATAAATCAGTTTAGTTTATACATGGGCTTGTTACAAATGACAAGAGAACACCTGTAAAGTCTCACACATGCCGCTCAGGACTGTGGCAAGTGGGGGGGGGGGGGGGGGGGGGGGGGGGGGGTTTGGCCTTTGTCATTTTCAATTATTGTTCTGCATCAATTATACTAATTCTAAACCATGAAAGGCATGCATTAATGCAGACTACTGCATGAGGCTATTAATCCTAGTACTGTTTCAAGATGAAGAGTCATTTTTAGAAGGAATTTGCCATTTTCATTCCCCCTGTCAATAAATCAACATTATGGATGTAGGATGGGAAATACCCGTTTGTGTCACATCTAAGGAAATAGCAGGCTTGGACCCAAACTGCAGAATGTATTGATGAGAAGGTAGCAGGAAGAGTTAGAAGATTTATTTAAGAAATAAGGGCTTACAACAAAAGGTGTCCTGAGGCAGGCGGGTATATACAGGAACACATAAACGGAAAATCCTAGCAAAATCCAAGACACCCACTGGGAAACTGAAAACTGAAAAAAGCCAAAATCACTTGGAAGCAAGTACACACAGAGAGAAGCAGGGAAGCGATGATCTGACACCAGACAACAGAATGCAACGAGGGTGGTAACGAGGGACAGGTGACATAAGGACTAACAAACAGGTGAAACACATCAGGGCGGGGCAGCCAATCACAAAGGTGGAAAAGCCAGGATGAGAAGGTGAAGCTATGTTAAGCCAGGTGTAGATAGCTGGGAGAAATCTACATTCACAGCTTTCTTAAATAGACCACGGTATTGATCACAGATTCTCTGATGCAGAAATAGAGAAGACGTGTGTGGCATATGTTTCACCCAGTGAGCAGCAGCTTCTAGTGGAAAGTAACGAGGAGGTGAAGCATATAATATGCAGAAAGGAAAATATGGCTGTTGTTATTAAACGGAAAGAAAAAGCCCAACAGACTAAAACAGACTGACTGAATGCGTAAGGATTTAGAACATATCTACTTAGCCTACTAGTCACTCCACATTTCTACAAAGTTGTAGGCACTGTGCCTTAATTGCTGTTAATATGCTTGTTTTATGTATTTTTATCTGCTAAATGTGCTGGTTTCACTGTAAAGTGTCTTTGAGTAGCCTACCATGTAGTGCACTATATAAATAAAATGTATTATTTAGCCTACTTCACCTTATTAAAAGTGAGCAAAGGGAATTAATGTTCCTCGAGAAATGTACCCTAAAGACTCTAGGCTTAATTTCAAAACCTCATTCACAACGCGAGAATATGTTTTCCAACCATATGCAC